>NW_007127412.1:0-969 GCF_000164805.1 Carlito syrichta
CATTTTCTTGGTGCATTCTGTATTTTCTTCTTGCTAACTTTAAATTAAATGTTACAGATGTGCAATCTTTAGAATAAAGTTTCCTCATATATTTGAAGGAAATATAAAATCACATTCCCTTTATAGTTTATCCCAATATATATTTTTAAAAGATTATTTCCAGACGGGCTCAGAGGCTCAGCCTGTAATCCGGTGCATTTGGAAAGTTGAGGTGAGTGGATTGCTTGAGCCTGCAGGTTCGAGACCCGCCTGGGGAGCAAGACCTCATCTCTACAATAAATCAAAAATTCAACCTGATGTAGTAGCACATGCCTGTCATTCAGGCTACTTGGAAGGCTGAGGCGGAGGATTGCCGGAGCCCAGCATGTCGAGGCTGCGGTGACCGGGAGCCATCATTGCACTCCAGTCTGGGCGACAGAGTCAGACTCCATCTCAAAAAAAATAAAAAGATTATTTCCTTTGAATTCCCTAGGGTTTTCTCTACCTAAGACATAATGCTGTACACTGCAACAATGTGTCAGATTATTCTGATACTTTTAATCACCAAGCATTTACAATGAGGCACACAGAAAAAAGAGAATTTGCAGCCCAATATATATAATTCAATATAACAAAGAGATGTACAAAGTAGTAAGCATTTGGGCTCTGCATTAGTATAAAAATTTAGAAAATTGAAAATTCTGGAAAAGTGATTATGATCTTAGCAAAAGCAGTGTTCAAATCCTGTAGGAAAAATTGCTCAAAGCTGTTACACAATACTCAAAACATCCAAAAGATTTAAAACTAAAGAAAGTTCTAAAATATTATTTGGTTGTGCTGTAACGAAGCCTCAACAGGACTCCGTGACCATAATAATAATACTACCACTTGGGTAAACCCCACAGGGCCCCTCCCATTTTGGGAGTTTCTCGGTCCTCTGAATAAACACTGCTTTTAAAAATAAAAAAGACTACCTCATTTAGAGGATCT
>NW_007127413.1:0-857 GCF_000164805.1 Carlito syrichta
CATTCAGTGTACCTAAGTGCTATTCAGATTGTAGAATGCATAATAAATCTTAAAAATTTTAGAAAATATAACACTATTGTAATTTAATACAGCTTTTTCAACTCTTAACATTTTTGTACATTTCCTTGGTGTACTCTGTATTTTCTGATTGTTAATTTTGATTAAATATTTCAGATGTGCAATCCTTAGAGAAAAGTTTCCCTTATATATTTGAAGGAAATATAAAATCACAATCCCTTTATATTGCAACGCAATTTATATTTTTAAAAGAGTATTTCCACTGAATCCCTTAGTATTTTCTCAACCTAAGACATAAGTTGTACTCTTCAACAAAGTATATGATTAATGTGTTACTTTTTATCACCAAGCATTTAAAATGAGGCACACACAAAAAAAGGGAATTTGGGAACCAATATATATAAACCAAAACAACATGGAAATTTACAAAGTAGTAAGTATTTGGGCTCTGTATTAGTATAAAAATTTGGATCATTACAAATTCTGGAAAATTGATTATGATCTTAGCAAAAGCAATGTTCAAATTCTGTAGGAAAAACTGCTCAATCGCTGTTACACAATGCTAAAAACATCCAAATTTTTCTAAACTAAGAAAAGTGCTAAAATATTATTTGGTTGTGCTATAACCAAGCTCCAACAGATTCCGTGACCATAATAATAAAGGACTACCTTGTGGGCTACCCCTTCAGGTACCCACCCCCAGTTTTGAGTTTACCGGTTCTCTCAATAAAGAATGCTTTGGAAAAAAAAAAAAAGACTACCTCGTTTAGAGGATACTTGAATCGTCACTTGTCCCTGGAGCAAGTTTTGGATAGGTGTGAACACATAGTTTTCTTCAC
>NW_007127414.1:0-831 GCF_000164805.1 Carlito syrichta
CCATCAGAAGAGCAGGGATACAATCAACAGAAAAGGGAAAAACGATTCTCCACATATCTGTAAAAAGGTATAACATCTAGGATCTATAAGAAACTCAAGCCCTCAGAAAAATCAGACAAACACTCCCTTTGAAAAGTGTACAAAATATGTGATTGGAAACTTTTCATAGGAAGAGAGACGGGTAACCAGCTGACACCTGAAAATTGTTCAGCCTCACTCATCATCAACGAAATGCAAGAGAAACCACTTAGAAATACCACATACCACCTGTAAGACTGGCCATCAGTAATAAAACAAACAATAACAGATTCAGGTCAGGATTTGGGAAGAAATAAATCCTACTACACTGTCTTTCGACTGAAAAGTAGAGCAACATCTTTGGAAAACAGTGTGGTGGTTTGTAAAGGGACAAGTTATTGACCTACCTTGTGACTCAGTAATTCCCCTGTAGAGAATATACCAGGAGGAAATCAAATCATTTTACCCAAAAGATACCTGCACCAGTATGTTTTTGCAGCTCTAAACACAATTTTTTAAAAAAAAAAAAAGGTACCAAATATGTTGCCAATCAAAGCTAGAATGGATAAAATAAATGTGGTATATACACAATGAAATATGCATCTATAAAAAAGGACAGATAGAAGATTTTGCAGAATTTTTGATGGATATGCGGTAAGTCTTTTCAGTGACATATCACAGAAGCAAAGAACAGAGTTCCATATGTTCTCACACATGACCTGAACTTGATCACTTTAAGTACTGTAAGAAAATGGTTGGCAGTAGTGGAAAACTGTTTAAAGGGAGGGGTGAGATAGGCAGTGGAGGGATACG
>NW_007127415.1:0-865 GCF_000164805.1 Carlito syrichta
AAAATTAGAAAATAACACAGTATCATAATTAATATAGCTTTTCAATTCGTAAAATTTGTGTACATTTTCTTGGTGTACTCTATATTTCTGATTGCTAATTTTGATTAAACGTTACAGATTTGCAAACTTAGAGAAAAGTTTCCCTCATATATTGAAGGAAATGTAAAATCACATTTCCTTTATATTTCAACCCTATTTATATTTTTAAAAGAGTATTTCCATTGAATCTCCTAGTGTTTTCTCTACCTAAGACATGATGCTGTACTCTGCAGCTAAGTATCCGATGAATCTGATACTTTTAATCAACAAGCATTTACAAAGAGACACACAGAAAAAGGAGAATTTGGGGCCCAATATATATAAACCAAAATAACATGGAGAGTTACAAATAGTAAGTATTTGGGCTCTCCATTAGTATAAAAATTTTGATAATTAAAAATTCTTGAAAATTGATTGTGATCTTAACAAAAGCAATGTAGAAATCCTGTAGGAAAAACTGCTCAAAGGCTCTTACACAATACTAAAAACATTCAAAAGTTTCTAAACTAAAGAAAGTGCTAAAATATTATTTGGTTGTGCTATAATCAAGCTCCAACAGGACTCTGTAACCATAGTAATAAAAGACTACCTCTTGGTTCAACCCTTTCAGGTCCCCTCTCAGTTTGGGAGTTTCTTGGTCCACTCCAAAGACTGCTTAACAAAAAAAAAGACTATCTCGTTTAGAGGATTCTTGAATGGTCAATTCTCCTTGGAGAAAATTTTGGATAGGTGAACACCTGCTTATCTTCAATTCTTGGGAATGAAATACACCATGTCTACCGCATTGGCAGAGCACTGTACACAAGTGCTTGAAGCCTAAGGATTG
>NW_007127416.1:0-4551 GCF_000164805.1 Carlito syrichta
CTACGTTAGAATACATGGTATAATTCTGCCTTAAAAATTGACAAATACAGTGTTTCTCACATAAATTCTGAATGTTTTATTATGCCTAAATTGTAACTTGTTGAGATCCTAGATCGAGATCATTCTTTGAATACTGAACCTTGAGATTCAGTGTACCTAAGTGCTATTCAGATTGCAGAATGCATAATAAATCTTTAAAATTTTAGAAAATATAACACTATTGTAATTTAATACAGCTTTTTCAACTCTTAACATTTTTGTACATTTCCTTGGTGTACTCTGTATTTTCTGATTGTTAATTTTGATTAAATATTTCAGATGTGCAATCCTTAGAGAAAAGTTTCCCTTATATATTTGAAGGAAATATAAAATCACAATCCCTTTATATTGCAACGCAATTTATATTTTTAAAAGAGTATTTCCACTGAATCCCTTAGTATTTTCTCAACCTAAGACATAAGTTGTACTCTTCAACAAAGTATATGATTAATGTGTTACTTTTTATCACCAAGCATTTAAAATGAGGCACACACAAAAAAAGGGAATTTGGGAACCAATATATATAAACCAAAACAACATGGAAATTTACAAAGTAGTAAGTATTTGGGCTCTGTATTAGTATAAAAATTTGGATCATTACAAATTCTGGAAAATTGATTATGATCTTAGCAAAAGCAATGTTCAAATTCTGTAGGAAAAACTGCTCAATCGCTGTTACACAATGCTAAAAACATCCAAATTTTTCTAAACTAAGAAAAGTGCTAAAATATTATTTGGTTGTGCTATAACCAAGCTCCAACAGATCCCATGACCATAATAATAAAGGACTACCTTGTGGGCTACCCCTTCAGGTACCCACCCACAGTTTTGAGTTTACCGGTTCTCTCAATAAAGAATGCTTTGGAAAAAAAAAAGACTACCTCGTTTAGAGGATACTTGAATGGTCACTTGTCCCTGGAGCAAGTTTTGGATAGGTGTGAACACATAGTTTTCTTCACCTCTTGGGACTGAAATTCACCATGTCTACTGCATTTGGCAGAACACTGTACACAAGTACTTGAAGCCTAAGGATTGCTCAGTAGTCAAGGTCCCTCCCATTATTATGTACAATTTTGAGGCTGCTGTCATAAATGTCAATTTGACATGCTTTTTCCCCTCACTTCACTTACCTTTTTTAATGCAAAAATTAGGCTTTTTGTCAACCAACAGATTCAATGAAATAACCATTAAGTTAACATCCTTCTTCTCAGACCTGGAAATTACAATAAAGAATTCATTTGAAACCATTAACAATCATGAATAGCCAAAGATTATTATAAAAAGAAACAAGCAGAGCTATCACAGTTCCATTCTTCAACGTTACTATATGTTTACAGTAATCAACAGAGCCTGGTATTGGTACAAGTATATGTCCATTGGCCAATGGATCAGGACAGACAATGAAATCCTCAAATTCTCAACCCACACATCTTTGAAAATACCTCCAAGACTCACTGGGTAATAGAGAACATGTTCAGTAATGGTGCTGGGAAAAGACTGACAAGATGCACAAGATTGAAAGTGGACCCCTATCTATCACCAAACACATTAACTCTAAATGGATCAAGGACCTAAACCTAAAAAACCAGACTATAATTGTCTTAGAAAACGCAAGAGACACCATTATGGAAACTGGAAAGGGCAACTAATTCCTATTGAGAGCCCTAAATACCCATGCCTTAAGAAGTAAGTTAGACAAGTTGGATCTCATCAAATTAATATACATCTGCACAACAAAAGAAACCATCAGAAGAGCAGGGATACAATCAACAGAAAGGGAAAAACGATTCTCCACATATCTGTAAAAAGGTATAACATCTAGGATCTATAAGAAACTCAAGCCCTCAGAAAAATCAGACAAACACTCCCTTTGAAAAGTGTACAAAATATGTGATTGGAAACTTTTCATAGGAAGAGAGACGGGTAACCAGCTGACACCTGAAAATTGTTCAGCCTCACTCATCATCAACGAAATGCAAGAGAAACCACTTAGAAATACCACATACCACCTGTAAGACTGGCCATCAGTAATAAAACAAACAATAACAGATTCAGGTCAGGATTTGGGAAGAAATAAATCCTACTACACTGTCTTTCGACTGAAAAGTAGAGCAACATCTTTGGAAAACAGTGTGGTGGTTTGTAAAGGGACAAGTTATTGACCTACCTTGTGACTCAGTAATTCCCCTGTAGAGAATATACCAGGAGGAGATCAAATCATTTTACCCAAAAGATACCTGCACCAGTATGTTTTTGCAGCTCTAAACACAATTTTTTTTTAAAAAAAAAGGTACCAAATATGTTGCCAATCAAAGCTAGAATGGATAAAATAAATGTGGTATATACACAGTGAAATATGCATCTATAAAAAAGGACAGATAGAAGATTTTGCAGAATTTTTGATGGATATGCGGTAAGTCTTTTCAGTGACATATCACAGAAGCAAAGAACAGAGTTCCATATGTTCTCACACATGACCTGAACTTGATCACTTTAAGTACTGTAAGAAAATGGTTGGCAGTAGTGGAAACTGTTTAAAGGGAGGGTGAGATAGGCAGTGGAGGGATACTGCTAAGGAAGAGATGGGCATACCTCATCAACCAGGGACACCTGCATAATCAATGTTTGTATATATAACTCTGTATTGTATCCCACATTTTTTTAAAAAATTAAAATAAATAATTAAATAAATAAATAAAAGCTGTAAACCATGCAACTGACTTTATTTGTTTATTCTATTTTTAATTTTTTTACTTTATACATGGTTGCAATTCAGGGTGGACCTTGAAAAGTTTATTATGCAGGGAGTGATTTTTTAAGAAGTGTATAATACTCTAATGATAACTCCTTTTCCTTTTAATACGTTGGCATTCATGGTATAATTCTTCCTTCAAAATTGACAACTATAGTGTTGCTCACATGAATTCTGAATGTTTTACAATGCCTAAGTTGAAACTTGTTGAGATTCCAGATCTATATCATTCTTAGAAAAATGAACCTTGAGATTCAGTGTACTTAAGAGCTATGCAGAAAGCAGAATGCATAATAAACCTTAAAAATTTAGAAAATAACACAGTATCGTAATTTAATATAGCTTTTTCAATTCTTAAAATTTGTGTACATTTTCTTGGTGTACTCTATATTTTCTGATTGCTAATTTTGATTAAACGTTACAGATTTGCAAACCTTAGAGGAAAGTTTCCCTCATATATTTGAAGGAAATGTAAAATCACATTCCCTTTATATTTCAACCCTATTTATATTTTTAAAAGAGTATTTCCATTGAATCCCCTAGTGTTTTCTCTACCTAAGACATGATGCTGTACTTTGCAGCTAAGTATCCGATGAATCTGATACTTTTAATCAACAAGCATTTACAAAGAGACACACAGAAAAAGGAGAATTTGGGGCCCAATATATATAAACCAAAATAACATGGAGAGTTACAAATAGTAAGTATTTGGGCTCTCCATTAGTATAAAAATTTTGATAATTAAAAATTCTTGAAAATTGATTATGATCTTAACAAAAGCAATGTAGAAATCTTGTAGGAAAAAATGCTCAAAGGCTGTTACACAATACTAAAAACATTCAAAAGTTTCTAAACTAAAGAAAGTGCTAAAATATTATTTGGTTGTGCTATAATCAAGCTCCACAGGACTCTGTAACCATAGTAATAAAAGACTACCTCTTGGTTCAACCCTCTCAGGTCCCCTCTCAGTTTGGGAGTTTCTTGGTCCACTCCAAAGACTGCTTAACAAAAAAAAGACTATCTCGTTTAGAGGATTCTTGAATGGTCAATTCTCCTTGGAGAAAATTTTGGATAGGTGTGAACACCTGCTTATCTTCAATTCTTGGGAATGAAATACACCATGTCTACCGCATTGGCAGAGCACTGTACACAAGTGCTTGAAGCCTAAGGATTGCTCAGTAGTCAAGGACACTTCCTTTATGATGTCAAAATTCTGAGGCTGTTTTCAAAAATGACAATTTGACATGCTTGCTTCCATGACTTTACTGAACTCTTTTAATGTAAAAATTAGCCTTTTAGTCAATCTACAGAAAGAAATAACCATTAAGTTAAAATCATTCTTCTCAGACCTGGAAATTACAATAAAGGATTCATATGAAAACATAAAAAAGCATGAATAGCCAAAAGAATCTTATTAAAAGAAGCAAAGCAGGAGCTAACTCAGGTCCAGACTTCAAAATTTACTACATGTTTACAGTAATCAACACAGCCTGGTATTAGTACAAGAATAAGTCCATAGGAGAATGGATCAGGACAGAGAATGAAATCCTCAAATTCTCAGCCAACTCATCTTTGAAAAAAACTTCAAGACTCACTGGGTAATGGAGAACATATTCTGTAAATGGTGCTGGGAAAAGGCTGACAACATGCACAAGAATGAAACAGGACACCTATCTATCACCATACATATTAACTCTAAATGGATCAAAGATGTAAATGTAAAAAAAAATTATAGTAATCTTAGAAAATGCAGGAGACAC
>NW_007127417.1:0-786 GCF_000164805.1 Carlito syrichta
AATGGTCAATTCTCCTTGGAGAAAATTTTGGATAGGTGTGAACACCTGCTTATCTTCAATTCTTGGGGATGAAATACACCATGTCTACCGCATTGGCAGAGCACTGTACACAAGTGCTTGAAGCCTAAGGATTGCTCAGTAGTCAAGGACACTTCCTTTATGATGTCAAAATTCTGAGGCTGTTTACAAAAATGACAATTTGACATGCTTGCTTCCGTGACTTTACTTAACTCTTTTAATGTAAAAATTAGCCTTTTAGTCAATCTACAGAAAGAAATAACCATTAAGTTAAAATCATTCTTCTCAGACCTGGAAATTATAATAAAGGATTCATATGAAAACATAAAAAATCATGAATAGCCAAAAGAATCTTATTAAAAGAAGAAAAGCAGGAGCTAACTCAGGTCCAGACTTCAAAATTTACTACATGTTTACAGTAATCAACACAGCCTGGTATTGGTACAAGAATAAGTCCATAGGAGAATGGATCAGGACAGAGAATGAAATCCTCAAATTCTCAGCCAACTCATCTTTGAAAAAAACTTCAAGACTCACTGGGTAATGGAGAACATATTCTGTAAATGGTGCTGGGAAAAGGCTGACAACATGCACAAGAATGAAACAGGACACCTATCTATCACCATACATATTAACTCTAAATGGAGCAAAGATGTAAATGTAAAAAAATATATATATAATAATCTTAAAAAATGCAGGAGACACCTTTGGGAAACTGGAACCAGAAAGTAATTCGTCTTCAGAGCCCTAAATACTCATGCCTTAAGA
>NW_007127418.1:0-932 GCF_000164805.1 Carlito syrichta
GGAATGAAATACACCATGTCTACCGCATTGGCAGAGCACTGTACACAAGTGCTTGAAGCCTAAGGATTGCTCAGTAGTCAAGGACACTTCCTTTATGATGTCAAAATTCTGAGGCTGTTTTCAAAAATGACAATTTGACATGCTTGCTTCCATGACTTTACTGAACTCTTTTAATGTAAAAATTAGCCTTTTAGTCAATCTACAGAAAGAAATAACCATTAAGTTAAAATCATTCTTCTCAGACCTGGAAATTACAATAAAGGATTCATATGAAAACATAAAAAAGCATGAATAGCCAAAAGAATCTTATTAAAAGAAGCAAAGCAGGAGCTAACTCAGGTCCAGACTTCAAAATTTACTACATGTTTACAGTAATCAACACAGCCTGGTATTGGTACAAGAATAAGTCCATAGGAGAATGGATCAGGACAGAGAATGAAATCCTCAAATTCTCAGCCAACTCATCTTTGAAAAAAACTTCAAGACTCACTGGGTAATGGAGAACATATTCTGTAAATGGTGCTGGGAAAAGGCTGACAACATGCACAAGAATGAAACAGGACACCTATCTATCACCATACATATTAACTCTAAATGGATCAAAGATGTAAATGTAAAAAAAAAATTATAGTAATCTTAGAAAATGCAGGAGACACCTTTGGGAAACTGGAACCAGAAAGTAATTCCTCTTCAGAGTCCTAAATACTTATGCCTTAAGAAGTAAGTTAGACAAGTGGGATCTCATCAAATGAATATACTTCTGCAAAACAAAAGAAACCATCAGAAGAGCAGGGAAACAGTCAACAGAATGGGAAAAACGATTCTCCACCAATATTTATGTAAGAAGGCATAACATCGAGTATCTACAGAAACAATAACACCCAGAAAATCCGACAACCTTCCCTTTGAAAAGTGTGAAAAACACGTGATTG
>NW_007127419.1:0-764 GCF_000164805.1 Carlito syrichta
TTTTTATTTTTTACTTTAAATATGGGTGCAATTCAGGGTTGGGACTAGAAATGTTCATTATGAACGGATTGATCTTTTAAAAATTGTATAATATTCCAATGAAAACTCCTTTTCCTTCTAATACGTTGGATTACATAGTATAATTCTGCCTTCACATTGACAACTACAGTGTTTCTCATGTAAATTCTGAATGTTTTATTCTGCGTAAATTGAAACTTGTTGAGATTCCAGATCTATATCATTCTTAGAAAACTGAACCTTGTGATACAGTGTACCTAAGTGCTATTCAGAAGGCAGAATGCATACTAAATCTTAAAAATTTTAGAAAATAAGACAGTATCGTAATTTAATACAGCTTTATCCATTCTTAAATTTTATGTACATTTTCTTGGTGCACTCTATATTTTCTGCTTGTTAATTATGGTTAAATATTACAGAAGTGCAATCCTTAGAGAAAAGTTTCCATTATAAATTTGAAGGAAATATAAGATCACTTTCCCTTTATACTTTAAACCATTTTATATTGTTAAAAAAGTGTTTCCATTTAATCCCCTAGTATATTTTCTACCTAAGACATAATGCATTTAAAATGAGGCACATAGAAAAAAGAATTCGGGGCCCAAAATGTATAAACCAAAATATCATGGAGATTTACAAAATAGTACGTACTTGGGCTCTGCTTTAGTATAAAAATTTAGATAATTGTAAATTCTGGAAAATTGATTAAGATCTTAGCAAAAGCAATGTTCAAATCCTGAAGGAAT
>NW_007127420.1:0-5054 GCF_000164805.1 Carlito syrichta
AAGCTGATTATGATCTTAGCAAAAGTAATGTCCAAATCCTGTAGGAAAAACTGCTGAAAGGCTGTTACACAATACTAAAATCATCCAAAAGTTTCTAAACTAAAGAAAGTGCTAAAATATCATTTGGTTGTGCTATAACCAAGCTCAAACAGGACTCCATGACCATAATAATAGAAGACTAACTCGTGGACAGTCCCCTCAAGTCCACTCCAAGTTTTAGGGTTTCTCAGTCCTCTCAATTTAGACTGCTTAAAAAAAAAAAAAGAATATCACCTTTAGAGGATTCTTGAATGGTCACTTCTCCCTGGAGAAATTTTTGGATAGGTGTGAACACATGCTTCTCTTCACTTCTTGGGAATGAAATCCGCCATGTCTGCCGCATTTGGCAGAGCACTGTACACAAGTGCTTGAAGCTTAAGGACTGTTCAGTAGTCAAGGTCCCTCCCACTATGATGTCAAACTTCTGAGGTTATTGTCAAAAATGACTATTTGATATACTTCTTTTCCTGACTTTACTTCCCTCTTTTAATGTAAAAATTAGCCTTTTAGTCAATTTACAGATTGAATGAAGTAACCCTTAAGTTAACATCATTCTTCTCAGACCTGGAAATTACAATTAAGAATTCATATGAAACCATAAACAATCATTAATAGCCAAAAGAATCTCATCAAATGAAGCAAAGCCGGAGCTATCACCATTCCTGACTTCAAAATTTACTACATGTTTACAAAATAAAAACAGCCTGGCATTGGTACAAGATTAGCTCCATAGGCCAATGGATCAGGACAGGGAATGAAATCCTGAAATTCTCAACCAACTCATCTTTAAAAATACGTCCAAGAGCCACTGGGTAAGGAAGAACATATTCTGTGAATGGTGCTGCGAAAATGCTGACAACACGCACAAAATTGAAACAGGACCCCTATCTATCACTATACACATTAACTCTAAATGGATCAAAGACTAAACATAAAACATCAAATTATAATAATCTTAGAAAACGTAGGAGACACCGTTAGGGAAACTGGAATCATAAACTACTTCATCTTCATAGACATAAATACCCATGCCTTAAGTAGTAACACTAGTGGGATCTCATCAAACTAATATACTTCTGCAAAACAAAAGAAACCATAAGAAGAGAAGAGATACAGCCAACAGAATGGGAAAAACGATTCTCCACCTATATATCTGTAAAAAGGCATAACATCTATGATCTAGAAGAATCTCAAACAATTAGAAAAATCAGAAAACAATCTCCTTGAAAAGTGTGCAAAATACATGACTGGACACTATTCATAAGAAGAGATACGGGCAGCCAGCAGACACATGAAAATTGCTCAGCCTCACTCATCATCAAGGAAATGCAAATGAAACCACTTTGAAATAGCACGTAACCCCTGTAAGACTGGCCATCATTAATAAAACAAACAATAACAGATGCAGCTCAGGATTTGGGAAGAAATAAATGCTTCTACACTGCATGTGGACTGAAAAGTAGAGCAACATCTTTGGAAAATAGTGTGGTGGTTTGTAAAGGGACAAGATCTTGACTTACCATGTGACTCAATAATTCCACTATGGAGAATATAACTGGAGGAATTCAGATAATTTTACCAAAAGATACCTGCACCAGAAGATACCTGCATTGCAAAAACTATGGTACCAACCATGTTGCCCATCTAAGCTGGAATGTATAAAATAAATGTGGTATATACACAGTGGAATATTATGCATCCATAAAAAAGGACAGATAGAAGGATTTTGCAAACGTTTGATGGATATGAGGTAGGTCATTTTCACTAATTTGTCACTGAAACAAAGAACAGATTTATACATGCTCTCACTCATGAGCTGGACTTGATCACTTATAGAGATGTAAGAAAGTGATTGGAAGTAGGGGAAAAATATTTAGGGGGGAGGGGTGAGATTGGCAGTGAAGTGATGCTGCTAAGTAATGGAGGGGTATACCTCATCAACCAGGGACTTTGCAAAATCTATGTTTGTACATCTAACTCTGAATTGTACCCCACATTTTTTAAAAAATTAAAATAAATAATTAAATGTATAAATCAAGGAAAGCTGTAAAACATGCAAATGACTTTGTTTATTCAATTTTTATTTTTATGTTTTACTTTAAATATGGGTACAATTCAGGGTTGGGACTAGAAATGTTCATTATGAACGGATTGATCTTTTAAAAATTGTATAATATTCCAACGAAAACTCCTTTTCCTTCTAATACGTTGGATTACATAGTATAATTCTGCCTTCCATTGACAACTACAGTGTTTCTCATGTAAATTCTGAATGTTTTATTCTGCGTAAATTGAAACTTGTTGAGATTCCAGATCTATATCTTTCTTAGAAAACTGAACCTTGTGATACAGTGTACCTAAGTGCTATTCAGAAGGCAGAATGCATAATAAATCTTAAAAATTTTAGAAAATAAGACAGTATCGTAATTTAATACAGCTTTATCCATTCTTAATTTTTATGTACATTTTCTTGGTGCACTCTATATTTTCTGTTTGTTAATTATGGTTAAATATTACAGAAGTGCAATCCTTAGAGAAAAGTTTCCATTATAAATTTGAAGGAAATATAAAATCACGTTCCCTTTATACTTTAAACCATTTTATATTTTTAAAAGAGTGTTTCCATTTAATCCCCTAGTATATTTTCTACCTAAGACATAATGCATTTAAAATGAGGCCCACAGAAAAAAGAATTCGGGGCCCAAAATATATAAACCAAAATATCATGGAGATTTACAAAATAGTACGTACTTGGGCTCTGCTTTAGTATAAAAATTTAGATAATTGTAAATTCTGGAAAATTGATTAAGATCTTAGCAAAAGCAATGTTCAAATCCTGTAGGAAAAACTGTTCAAAGGCTGTTACACAATACTGAAAACATGCTAGAGTTTCTAAAGAAAAGAAAGTGCTCAAATATTATTTGGGTTGTGCTATAACCAAGCTCCAACAGGACGCCGTGACCATAATAATAAAAGACTACCTTGTGGGCAATGCCCTCAGGTCCCCTCTCAGTTTGGAGTTTCTCGGGCCACAATAAAGACTGCTTTAAAAAAAAAAGACTTCCTTATTTAGAGGATTCTTGAATAGTGACTTATTCCTGGAGAAATTTTTTGATAGGTGGGAACACATGGTTCTCTTCACTTCTTGGTACAGAAATCCACCATGTCGACCACATTTGGCAGAGCACTGTACAGAAGTGCTTGAAGCCTAAGGATTGGTCAGTAGTCAATGACCTTCCCATTATGATGTCACAGTTCTGAGGCTGATGTCATAAATTGCAATTTGAAATGCTGGTTTCCCTCACTTAACTTACCTCTTTTAATGTAAAAATTAGCCTTTTAGTCAATCTACAGATTCAATGAAATAACCATTACGTTAACATCATTCTTCTCAGACCTGCAAATTACAATAAAGAATTAACAAGAAAGCATAAACAATCATGAATACCCAAAAGAATCTTATCAAAAGAAACAAAGCAGGAGCTCTCTGAGTTCCAGATTTCAAACTTTACTATATATTCACAATAATCAACACAGCCTAGTATTCGTACAAGAATAGGTACATAGGCCAATGGATCAGGACAGAGAATGAAATCCACAAATTCTCAACCAACTCATATTTGAAAAAAACTCCAAGACCCCCTGCGTAATTTAGAACATATTCAGTAAATGGTGCCGGGAAAAGGCTGACAACATGCAGAAGACTGAAACAGGACCCCTATCTATCACCATACACGTTAACTCTAAATGGATCAAAGACCTATACTTAAAACACCAAATTATAATAATTTTAGAAAACAGGAGACGCCATTATGGAAACTGTAACCGGAAATTAATTCCTCTTCAGAACCCTAAATACCCATGCCGTAATAAGAAAGTTAGACAAGTGGGATCTCATCAAATTAATATACTTCAGCAAAACAATAGAAACCATCAGAAGAGAAGGGATACATCCAACAGAATGGGAAGAACGATTATCCAGCTATATATGTGTAAAAAACCATAACATCTAGGATCTACAAGAAACTCAAACAATCAGAAAATCAGACAAACATTCCCTTTGAAATGTGTGCACAATCAGGTGATTGGACACTTTTCATAAGAAGAGATACGGGCAGCCAGAAGACATATGAAAATTACTCAGCCTCACTCATCACCAAAGAAATGCAAATGAAACCACTTTGAAATATCACACACCTCGTGTAAGACTGACCATCATTAATAAAACAAACAATAACACAATCTGGTAAGGATTTGGGAAAAATAAATGCTTCTACACTTCATGTGGATTGAAAAGTTGAGCAATATATCTGCATAAGAGTGTGGTGGTTTCTGAAGGACAAGATATTGACCTATCATGTGACTCAGTAATTCCCTTTTAGAGAATACACCTGGAGGAACTCAAATTATGTTACCGAAAAGATATCTAGACAAGTATGTTTCTTGCAGCTCTAACCACAATTGCAAAAAAACATGCTATCAACCATGTTGCCCATGAAAAGTGGAATGGATAAAATAAATGTGGTGTATACGCAGTGGAATATTATGCAGCCATAAAAAAGGACAGATATAAGAATTTTGCAGAACGTTTGAGGTTTATGTGATGTCATTTTCAGTAATTTATCACAGAAACAAAGAACAGAGTTCCGTATGTTCTCACTCGTGAGCTGAACTTGATTATTTATAGTACTATAAAAAAGTGATTTTCAGCCATGGAAAGTGGTTTGGGGGAGGGGTGAGATATGCAGTGGAGGGATACTGCTAAGGAAGCGAGGGGCATACCTCATCAGCCAAGTATCCTGCATAATCCATGATTGTATATCTAACTCTGAATTGTACCCCACATTTTTTAAAAAATTAAAATTAATAAAGAAATAAATAATTAAATAAAGAAATGAAAGCTGTAAAATGGGCAACTGATTTTACTTGTTTATTCTATTTTTCATTATTTTTACTTTAAAAATGGTTACAATTCAGGGTTGGGCCTAGAAGTGTTTATCAAGCAGGGATTGATG
>NW_007127421.1:0-672 GCF_000164805.1 Carlito syrichta
CAATAAATGTGGTGTATACGCAGTGGAATATTATGCAGCCATAAAAAAGGACAGATATAAGAATTTTGCAGAACGTTTGAGGTTTATGTGATGTCATTTTCAGTAATTTATCACAGAAACAAAGAACAGAGTTCCGTATGTTCTCACTCGTGAGCTGAACTTGATTATTTATAGTACTATAAAAAAGTGATTTTCAGCCATGGAAAGTGGTTTGGGGGAGGGGTGAGATATGCAGTGGAGGGATACTGCTAAGGAAGCGAGGGGCATACCTCATCAGCCAAGTATCCTGCATAATCCATGATTGTATATCTAACTCTGAATTGTACCCCACATTTTTTAAAAAATTAAAATTAATAAAGAAATAAATAATTAAAGAAATGAAAGCTGTAAAATGGGCAACTGATTTTACTTGTTTATTCTATTTTTCATTATTTTTACTTTAAAAATGGTTACAATTCAGGGTTGGGCCTAGAAGTGTTTATCAAGCAGGGATTGATTTCTTAAGAAGTGTATAATACACCAATGTTAACTCCTTTTCCTTTTAATATGTTAGAGTATATGGTATAATTCTGCCTTCACAATTGACAACAACAGTGTTTCTCACATAAATTCTGTATGATTTATTCTGCCTAAATTGAATCTTGTTGAGATTCCTGATCTATATCATTCTTA
>NW_007127422.1:0-785 GCF_000164805.1 Carlito syrichta
ATAATTAAAGAAATGAAAGCTGTAAAATGGGCAACTGATTTTACTTGTTTATTCTATTTTTCATTATTTTTACTTTAAAAATGGTTACAATTCAGGGTTGGGCCTAGAAGTGTTTATCAAGCAGGGATTGATTTCTTAAGAAGTGTATAATACACCAATGTTAACTCCTTTTCCTTTTAATATGTTAGAGTATATGGTATAATTCTGCCTTCACAATTGACAACAACAGTGTTTCTCACATAAATTCTGTATGATTTATTCTGCCTAAATTGAATCTTGTTGAGATTCCAGATCTATATCATTCTTAGACAACTGAACCTTGAGATTCAGGGTACCTAAGTGCTATTCAGAAGGCAGATTGCATAATAAATCTTTAAAATTGTAGAAAATAAAACAGTATCGTAATGTAATACTGCTTTTTCCATTCTTAATATTTGTGTACATTTACTTGGTGCACTCTGTATTTTCTGCTTGTTAATTTTGATTAAATATTACACACGTGCAATCCTTAGAGTAAAGATTCCCTTATATATTTGAAGGAAATATAAAATCACGTTCCCTTTATATTTTAACCCAATTTATATTTTTAAAAGAGTATTTCCATTGAATCCCCTAGTATTTTCTCTACCAAAGACATAATGCTGTAGTCTGCAACAAAATCTCCGATTACTCTGATATTTTTAATCACCAAGTATTTAAAATCACGCACACAGAAAAAAGGGAATTTGGGGCCCAATACACATAAACCAAAATAACATGGAGGTTTACATGTATAAAGTATTTAG
>NW_007127423.1:0-960 GCF_000164805.1 Carlito syrichta
TGCTTTTTTACAGATATATGATTGGAGAATCGATTTTCCACTCTGTTGCATGTATCCCTGTTCTTCTGATGGTTCTTTTGTTTTGCCATAGTATATTAATTTGATGAGATCCCACTTGTCTAACTTACTTCTTATGGCATGGGTATTTAGGGTTCTGAAGAGGAATTAGTTTCCGATTCCAGTTTCCATAATGGTGTCCTCTGTGTTCTCTAAGATTATTATAATGTGGTGCTTTACCTTGAGGTCTTTGATCCCTTTACACTTAATGTGTATGGTGATAGTTAGGGGTCCTGTTTCAACCTTGTTCATGTGGTCAGCCTTTTCCCAGCACCATTAATGAATATGTTCTCCATTACCCATTGGGTCTTCGAGGTTTTTCCAAAGATGAGTTGGTTGAGAATTTGAGAATTTCATTCTCTGTCCTGATCCATTGGCCTAGGAACATATTCATGTACCAATACCAGACTGTGTTGATTACTGTAAATATATAGTAAAATTTGAAGTCTGGAACAGTGATACCTCCTGCTATTTTTCTTTTGGTAAGATTCTTTGGCTATTCTTGATTGTTTTTGGTTTCATGTAAATTCTTTCTTTTTTTTCAGTTGGAGTCCCACTCTGTCACACAGACTGCAGTGCAGTGGCCGCTCCCAGTCACTGCAGCCTTGACTTGCTGGGTTGCCGGTGATCCTTTCGTAGCCTGAATGACAAGCATGCACTACCACTCCCGGCTGGTTTTTGGATTTATTGTAGAGATGAGGTCTCGCTACCCAGGTGGGTCTCTAACACACGGGCTCAGGCAATACACTCACCTCAGCCTCCCAAAGTTGCGGGATTACAGGCTGAGCCACCGAGCCCATCTCATATGAATTCCTTATTGTTTGTAATTTCCAGGTCTGAGAAGAATGATGCTCACTTAATGGTTATTTCATTGAATCTGTAGATTGCCTAAAAGGGTAATTG
>NW_007127423.1:2521-3546 GCF_000164805.1 Carlito syrichta
CAAAACGACCTACCTCATATCCATCAAATGTTCTGCAAAATCTTTATATCTGTCCTATTGTATTGCGACATAATATTCCACTGTGTATATAACACATTTATTTTATCCCTTCCAGCTTTGATGGGCAACATGGTTGGTACCATGTTGTTTGCATTTGTGATTACAGCTGCAAAAACCATACTTGTGCAGGTATCTTTTCTGTAAAATGATTTGAGTTCCTCCAGGTATATTCTCTACAGGGGAATTACTGAGTCACATGGTATGTCAATATCTTGTCCTTTAGAAACCTCCACACTGTTTTTCAAAGATGTTGCTCTACTTTTCAGTCCACATGCAGTGCAGAAGCATTTATTTTTTCCAAAATCCTTATCAGTCTTTCTTATTGTTTGTTTTATTAATGATGGCCTGTCTTACAGTGTGTACGTGGTATTTCAAATTGGTCTTATTTGCATTTCTTTGATGATGAGTGAGGCTGAGCAATTTTCATGTGTCTGCTGGCTGCCCATATCTCTTATTATGAAAAGGGTCCAATCACCTATTTTGCACACTTATTAAAGGCAATGTTTGTCTTATTTTTCTGAGTGTTTGCGTTTCTTGTGGATCCTAGATATTTTGCTTTTTTACAGATATATAGATGGAGAATCGTTTTTCCCACTCTATTGGCTGTATCCCTACTCTTCTGATGGTTTCTTTTGTTTTGCAGAAGTATATTCATTTGATGAGATCTCACTTGTCTAACTCATTTCTTATGGCATGGGTATTCAGGGTTCTGAAGAGGAATTAATTTCTGGTTCCAGTTTCCATAACGGTGCCTCCTGTGCTTTCTAAGAATATTATAATATGATGTTTTACGTTTAGGTTTTTGATCCATTTAGAGTTAATGTGTATGGTGATAGTTAGAGATCCTGTTTCAACCTTAGGCATGTGTTCAGATTTTCCCAGCACAATTTAGTGAATATGTTCTCCATTACCCAGTCGATTTTGGAGGTTTTTTTCAAAGATGAGTTGGTTGAGAATTAAGGATT
>NW_007127424.1:0-3750 GCF_000164805.1 Carlito syrichta
TGTATCTAACTCTGACTGTACCCCACGTTCTTTTAAAAATTAAAATAAATAGGACTTCCAGGAAGATGACAATAGGCCGGCAGGGTCTGGGAAACCCGCTGCAAAGGAAAGCACCCATAAAGACCCTAGCTCTCTTCCAGGGACTGCAAAACCTATCTTCTGCAGCCTGCTCTTCACAGGGAGCTCAGCCACCACTGGCCCTCATCATCACTACTCAGATATCGCGATGAACCGGGCAGTTCCTGTAGTCATCTGGGCGGGACTGGGTGGCTCCTGCAGTCTCTGGTGCAGTACCGGGTGGCTCCTGCAGTCACTGCAGTGGGACTGGGCAGCCACTGCAGTCATTCCCAGCTCATACCTGAAGCCACCCATGACTTCAGACTGTGAATCCCACAAGCTGTATCTTCTGAGCTCCCTGCTGCCATGCCACGCCCCTAGCTTAGAGAGAAGCCTGGGGAATTCTCCCAGTGAAGCTGCTGTGGCAAGTTGTGATCCATAGCAGACTCACACCCCTCTGGAGTGTAGCTTGTGATATCACCACATGCTGGGGAACCAAGGGAGTAAAACTACAACCCCACTGCATGGACAGACTCCAAGGCAGTGGGAAGTGGGTTTCAGACTAGTCATACAGTTATTGGTGAGCACCTGGTTCTGCAGAGAGATTGTGAATCACAGCTTCCCCCTTAATTAAATCCCAAAACTGCAAAAAAAGTCTTCCCTCAACACACAGTCCAACTCCAGAACTGAACAAAGGAAGAAGAAATATACTAGGAAGAATAGAAGATTGAACAAACAGAAGTAAAAGAAACCCCTCCACCTCTGAATAACAGAATTAAAGAAGGCGGGGAAGTGGAGGGAAGCAAAAAGTAGGGAGAGAAAATCCACACAAATGAAGAAAACCCAAAAGAAGAACACAGGGGTCACACAGACCCCTGGGAGGTCAGACACTGAGCAAACAGACTTCAGAACACAAAGAATGAAGAGCCCTCAGAATGACTGGTCACAAGCAACAAACCCAGGCATCAAGGCATTAATAGGGAGAATTAAAAAAAATTGAGGAGAGACAAGAGGAAAACAGGAAGGAACTGATGACAGAAATAACAGCAGTAAAAAATACTGTGATGGAAATAAATAACAACCTAATTCGGATGGAAAGCAGAGCTTGAAGACCAAAACACAGAACTAATCCAAACTGTCAAAAACATAGAACAGAAGCTCAAAAAGTCAGAACAAAACCTTAGGGTGATGAATGATTACTTCAAGAGATGCAATCTAAGAGTAATTGGCCTTCCTGAGGCAGAGAGAGAGTCAAAGGTCACATTGGAACAAACATTCCATGAAATCATCCAAGAAAACTTCCCTCATCTCTTCACTGATGCAAAAATTCAAGCACAAGAAATTCAGAGAACCCCTGCAAGACAACAAATGAGAAGGGCCAACTCCCAGACACATAAATAAGTCGCCTAATGAAAGCAACTAAAAAAGAAAAAATCCTAAAGGCAGCAAGAGAAAAAGGTCAGACTACCTACCAGTGAAGACCAATTAGAATAGCAGCAGATTTATCCACAGAAATCCTTCATGCTAGGAGAGCCTGGAGACCTATCTTCAAAATTCTAAAAGATAAACAATTTCAACCAAGAATAACCTATCCAGCTAAACTAAGCTTCATTAGTGAGGGAAAATTGAAATCTTTCCCAGATATCCCAACCCTAAAAACCTATGCTGCCACCACACCACCTCTAAAAGAAACACTTAAGAAAGTACTGAACACAGAAGAAAAGGAAAAAAGAACAACATTCTTCACAACAGTACAGGCAGAAGATTAAACACACATGAACCAACTCCAAAAGCCAAAGAAATACAACAAACAAACAGGAACAACAACTCTGTAAGAACTTTATGACAGGGATCAACTCTTGCATTTCAATTATTAGCCTAAATGTGAATGAACTAAATGTACCACTGAAAAGACATAGAATGGTGAAATGAATAAAATATCATCAGGCAACAATCTATTGGCTTCAGAGACTCACCTCACTAGAAAGGACACCCACAGACTCAAAGTAAGAGGATGGGAAACAAACTTTCAGGTGAACGAAATACAAAAAGAAAGGAGGAGTAGCAATCTTAATATCAGACAAAATAACCTTCAAGCTATTAAAAATCAAAAAAGATACACAAGGCCACTACATAATGATAACAGTTTCAATCCATCAACAAGAAATATCTTTCCTAAACATATATGCACCCATGATATGTGCGCCATGATATGTGTGCCAAGAATAGTCAGAACAATCCTCAGCAAAAAAAAAAGCAGGTAGTATCTCATTATCAGACTTCAAGATTTTCTATGAAGCTACAGTCATCAAAACAGCTTGATATTAGTAAAGGAACAGGAATATAGATCAGTGGAATAGAATTGAGATTCCAGAATCAAAACCTCAATTTCTCAACCAACTCATCTTCAACAAAGCCTCCACAACTTACCACTGGGGAGAGGAGAACCTATTCAGTAAATGGTGCTGGGAAAACTGAGTGACCACAGGCAGAAGATTGAAACAGGACCCCTATCTATCACCATACACAAAGGTTAACCCCAAAAGGATCAGAGACCTAACTGCAAAACCTCAAACAATAAAAACCTTAGAAAATGAAGTACATACCCTCATGGAAATTGGAACTGGCATCCAATTCCTGAACAAAACTCGAAACCCACAGGTCATAAGAGAGAAGATAGACAAGGGGGACATCAACAAACTGACAAGCCTCTGCAAAGCCAAAGAAACCATCAAGAGAGCAGGGAGACAGCCTTCAGACTGGGAAAAAGTATTTGCCAACATCAGGTCTGACAAAGGCCTGACATCTTGAATCTTTTGGATCTACAAGGAACTCAACTTGCAGAAAAGGAAAAAAACAAACAACCACATTATAAAATGGGCAAAAGATAGGAACAGACACTTCACAAAGGAAGACATCTGAGCAGCCAACAGACACATGAAGAAATGTTCAACCTCACTATCATCAGGGAGATGCAAATCAAAACCACACTGAAATACCAACTAACTCCAGTCAGAATGGCAATTATCAACAACTCAAAAAATAACAGCTGCTGGAGAGGGTGTGGCAAAAAGGGAGCACTCCTACACTGTTGGTGGGAGTGTAAACTAGTGCCACCTCTGTGGAAAGCAGTGTGGCGATTCCTGAAAACTCTAAATATCAACCTCCCATATGACTCTGCAATCCCCCTACTGAGAATATATCCTGAAGAACTGAAATCACTCTATAAAAAAAGATACCTGCACATGTATGTTTATCGCGGTATTGTTCATAACAGCAAGAACCTGGAAACAACAATGCTGCCCATCAAAAGAGGACTGGATTTTAAAAATGTGGCACATATACATGATGTCATACTACACAGCCATAAAAAAGAACAAAATCATGAATTTCGCAGCAACCTGGAGGGAACTACAGTCTATAATACTGAGCGAACTCTCACAGAAACAAAGATCCGAGTATCACATGTTCTCACCAATATAATGGACCTTGAACATCCAATGTAATACTATGAGAAAATGACTGACTATAGTGGGAAAATATGGGGGAGGAGGGAGATGGGATTAACGGTAGCAAACATCTGTCTGGGGACGGGGAAACACCTCTTATCAACAGGGTGCCAGAACACAACATACTTATATACCTAACACTTTAACAGTACCCCACAATATCATCACAAAAAATATTGGTAAA
>NW_007127425.1:0-969 GCF_000164805.1 Carlito syrichta
CCTTTCAATAAATACTGCTTTGCTAGCAAAAAAAGACTACCTCATTTCACGGATTCTTCAATGGTCACTTATACCTGGAGAAGTTTTTGCATAGGTGTGAACACATAGTTTTCTTCACTTCCTGAGAATGAAATCCACCATGTCTACCGCATTTGGCAGAGCACTGTACATAAGCCCTTTAAGCCTAAGGATTGCTCAGTAGTCAAGGTCACTCCCATTATTATGTCAAATTTCTGAGGCTGATGTCAGGAATGACAATTTGACATGCTAATTTCCCTGACATTACTTACCGGTTTTAATGTAAAAATTAGCCTTTTAGTCGATCTACTGATTCAATGAAATAACCACTAAGTGAACATCATTCTTCTCAGACCTGAAAATTACAATAAAGTATTCCTATGATTTGGGCTTGGTGGCTCATCCTGTGCCTTTGGAAGGCTGAGGTGAGTGGATTACCTGAGCCCACGGTTTTAAGACCCACCTGGGCAGAGAGACCTCACCTCTACAATAAATCAAAAAATCAGCCGGGCATGGTACCGCATGCCTGTCATTCAAGCTACTTGGAAGACTGAGGCGGAAGCATCGCCTGAGCCCAGTAAGTCAAGGCTGCGGTGGCTGGGAGCAGCCACTGAACTCCAGTCTGGGCAACCGAGTGGGACTCCAACACACACACACACACAAAAAGAATTCACATGAAACCAAAAACAATCAAGAATAGCCAAAAGAATCTTTTCAAAAGCAACAAAGTAGGAGCTATCACTGTTCCAGACTTCAAACTTTACTACATGTTTACAATAATAAACACAGCCTGGTATTCGTACAAGAATTGGTCCATAGGCTAATGGACCAGGACAGAGAATGATATCATCATATTCTCCACCAACTCTTCTTTGAAAAAACTCCAGACCCCTGGGTAATGGAGAACGTATTCAGTAAATGATGCTGGGAAAGGCGGACCACATGCACAAG
>NW_007127426.1:0-845 GCF_000164805.1 Carlito syrichta
CACGCCTGAGCCCAGTAAGTCAAGGCTGCGGTGGCTGGGAGCAGCCACTGAACTCCAGTCTGGGCAACCGAGTGGGACTCCAACACACACACACACACAAAAAGAATTCACATGAAACCAAAAACAATCAAGAATAGCCAAAAGAATCTTTTCAAAAGCAACAAAGTAGGAGCTATCACTGTTCCAGACTTCAAACTTTACTACATGTTTACAATAATAAACACAGCCTGGTATTCGTACAAGAATTGGTCCATAGGCTAATGGACCAGGACAGAGAATGATATCATCATATTCTCCACCAACTCTTCTTTGAAAAAAACTCCAGACCCCTGGGTAATGGAGAACGTATTCAGTAAATGGTGCTGGGAAAAGGCGGACCACATGCACAAGGTAGAAACAGGCCCCCTATCACCATACACATTAACTCTAAATGGGTCAAAGACCTAAATGTACCACACCACATTATAATAATCTTAGAAAACACAGGAGACACCATTATAGAAACTGGAACCAGAAACGAATTCCTCTTCAGAAACCAAAATAGCCATGCCGTAATAAGTAAGTTAGACAAGTGGGATCTCATCAATTTAATTTACTTCAGCTACACAAAAGAAACCATCAGAAGAGCAGGGACACAGCCAACAGAGTAGGAAAAACGATTCTCCAATTATATATCTGTTAAAAAGCATAATATCTAGGATATACAAGAAACTCAAACATTCTGAAAAATCACACAAACAATCCCTTTGAAAAGTGTACAAAATACGTGATTGGACACTTTTCAAAAGAAGATATACGGGCAGCCAGCAAACACATTAAAATTGCTCAGCCTCACTGAGCATCAA
>NW_007127427.1:0-819 GCF_000164805.1 Carlito syrichta
TGTTTTTAAAATTTTAATAAATAGATAAATAAATAAATAAATAAAAGCTGTAAAACATGCAACTGACTTTATTTATTTTATCTTTTGTTTTTTTATTTTAAAACTGGTTACAATTCAGGTTTGGGCCTAGAAATGTTGATTATGCAGCGATTTATTTTTTAAGAATTGTATAATACTCCAATGATAACTCCTTTTCCTTTTAATATGTTGGAATACATGGTAAAATTCTGCCTTTAAAATTCACAACTACAGTGTTTCTCACATAAATTATGAATGTTTTATTCTGCCTAATGTGAATCTTGTTGAGATTCCAGAACTATATCATTCTTAGAAAACTGAACCTTGAAATTCAATGTACCTGAGTGCTATTAAGAAGGCAGAATGCATAACAAATCTTAAAAATTTTAGAAAAAAAACAGCATCATAATTTAATACAGCTTCTTCCATTCTTAAAATTTTTTTTACATTTTCTTGGTGCACACTTTATTTTCTGCTTTTTAATTTTGATTAAATGTTACAGATGTGGAATCCTTAGAGAAAAGTTTCCCTTATATATTTGAAGAAAATATTAAATCACATTCCCTTTATATTTTAACCAATTTATATTTTTTAAAGGGTATTCCCTTTGAATCCCTAGTATTTTCTCTACCTAAGACATAATGCTGTACTCTGCAATAAAGTATCTGATTAATCTGACACTTTTAATCACCAACCATTTAAAATGAGGCACACACAAAAAAGAGTGTTTGGAGCCCAATATATATAAATCAAAACTACATGGAGATTTAAAAAGTAGTAAGTATTTGGGACTCTGCATTA
>NW_007127428.1:0-3797 GCF_000164805.1 Carlito syrichta
GCTAACTTTACCTGTACTATAAAAAAACTCTGAATTGTAGGTCAGACCAGTTCTAAAGAATGTGGCCCAGTCCAAAATGGATGCCGGGCCTTTAGGAATGTGGCCAAGCCCAAAGTTTGTGCTGGGCCATTCTGGTAACCCTAGATAACCATCTCATGCTGGAAACAGCTCTCTAAATGTATATACTAATTCTACAAATATATTTTTAAATCTTATAAAGAAGCTTGTATCACGTATAAGGCTCCCAAGTGTGATCTGAGTTTGAACTGTGTTAAGTTTAAAGCCGAAACCGCAGTCTGTGAGAAGTGGGAACAATGGATCCCTAGAGTCAGCCATGCCTGTCATATACTCAAAACTTCATGCTTAGATCGTTAAAATCCCTACCAGTGGGTAATGCTAAACAACAAGGAAAGGAGGAGGGAATGGGCCTTCAGCTCCTGAACCAGCCTGATGGTCTCAGGGTTCGCAGCCCGCCTGGATCCCTAACACTCAGGCAGGCCTCCACGACTGGCTCCCAACAAAAATTAAGAAATTTGAAAATTTTGGATAATTGTTGAAGATCTTAGCTAAAGCGATGTTCAAATCCTGTTAGAAAAATGGCTCAAAGGCTGTGACATAATACTAAAAACATCCAAAAGTTTCTAAACTAAAGAAAGTGCTAAAATACTATGTGCTTGTGATATAACCAAGCTCCAATAGTATTTGGTGACAATAAAAATAAGAGACTACATCGTCGGCCACCCCCTCAGGTCCCATCCCAGTGTGGGTGATTCTCTTTCCTTTCAATAAATACTGCTTTGCTAGCAAAAAAAGACTACCTCATTTCACGGATTCTTCAATGGTCACTTATACCTGGAGAAGTTTTTGCATAGGTGTGAACACATAGTTTTCTTCACTTCCTGAGAATGAAATCCACCATGTCTACCGCATTTGGCAGAGCACTGTACATAAGCCCTTTAAGCAGAAGGATTGCTCAGTAGTCAAGGTCACTCCCATTATTATGTCAAATTTCTGAGGCTGATGCCAGGAATGACAATTTGACATGCTAATTTCCCTGACATTACTTACCGGTTTTAATGTAAAAATTAGCCTTTTAGTCGATCTACTGATTCAATGAAATAACCACTAAGTGAACATCATTCTTCTCAGACCTGAAAATTACAATAAAGTATTCCTATGATTAGGGCTTGGTGGCTCATCCTGTGCCCTTGGAAGGCTGAGGTGAGTGGATTACCTGAGCCCACGGTTTTAAGACCCACCTGGGCAGAGAGACCTCACCTCTACAATAAATCAAAAAATCAGCCGGGCATGGTAGCACATGCCTGTCATTCAAGCTACTTGGAAGTCTGAGGCGGAAGCATCGCCTGAGCCCAGCAAGTCAAGGCTGCGGTGGCCGGGAGCAGCCACTGAACTCCAGTCTGGGCAACCGAGTGGGACTCCAACACACACACACACACACACACACAAAGAATTCACATGAAACCAAAAACAATCAAGAATAGCCAAAAGAATCTTTTCAAAAGCAACAAAGTAGGAGCTATCACTGTTCCAGACTTCAAACTTTACTATATGTTTACAATAATAAACACAGCCGGGTATTCGTACAAGAATTGGTCCATAGGCCAATGGACCAGGACAGAGAATGATATCATCATATTCTCCACCAACTCTTCTTTGAAAAAAACTCCA
Source organism: Carlito syrichta (assembly GCF_000164805.1). Taxonomy (NCBI): domain Eukaryota; kingdom Metazoa; phylum Chordata; class Mammalia; order Primates; family Tarsiidae; genus Carlito; species Carlito syrichta. The sequence continues at coordinate 1,690 of NW_007127428.1, forward strand.
GGTCCCTGGGTAATGGAGAACGTATTCAGTAAATGGTGCTGGGAAAAGGCGGACCACATGCACAAGGTTGAAACAGGCCCCCTATTACCATACACATTAACTCTAAATGGGTCAAAGACCTAAATGTACAACACCACATTATAATAATCTTAGAAAACACAGGAGACACCATTATAGAAACTGGAACCAGAAACTAATTCCCTTTAGAAACCAAAATACCCTGCCGTAATAAGTAAGTTAGACAAGTGGGATCTCATCAATTTAATTTACTTCAGCTACACAAAAGAAACCATCAGAAGAGCAGGGACACAGCCAACAGAGTAGGAAAAACGATTCTCCAATTATATATCTGTTAAAAAGCATAATATCTAGGGTATACAAGAAACTCAAACATTCTGAAAAATCAGACAAACAATCCCTTTGAAAAGTGTCCAAAATACGTGATTGGACACTTTTCAAAAGAAGATATATGGGCAGCCAGCAAACACATTAAAATTGCTCAGCCTCATTGAGCATCAAAGCAATGCAAATGAGACCACAAACCCCCCGTAAGAGTGGCCATCACTAATAAAACAAACAGTAACAGAGGCAGTAAGGATTTGGGAAAATATAAATGCTTCTACACTGCATGTGGACTGAAAAGTAGAGCAACATCTTTGGGAAAGAGTGTGGTGGTTTCTAAAGGGACAAGATATTGACCTACCATGTGACTCAGTAATTCTCCTGTTGAGAATATACCTGGAGGAACTCAAATCATTTTACAAAAAAGATACCTGCACAATTATGTTTTTGCAGCTCTAATCAAAATTGCAAACAACAATGGTACCAACCATGTTGCCCATCAAAGCAGGAATGGATAAAACACATGTGGTGTATACACAGTGGAATATAATGCAGCCATCAAAATGGACAGATAAAAGAATTTTGTAAAACGTTTGATGGATATGAAGTAGATAGTTTTCAGTGATTTATCATAGAAACAAACAACAGAGTTCCATATGTTCTCACTCATGAGCTGAACTTGATCACTTATTGTGCTGTAAGAAAGTGATTAGTAATCGTGGAAAACTGGTTAAGGGGAGGGGTGAGATTGGCAGTAGAGGGATACTGCTAAGGAAGCAAGGGGCATACTTCATAAACCAGGGTCCCTGCATAATCAATGTTTGTATATGTAACTCTGAACTGTACCCATCGTGTTTTTAAAAATTTTAGTTAATAGATAAATAAATAAATAAATAAATAAATAAATAAATAAATAAATAAAAGCTGTAAAGCATGCAACTGACTTTATTTATTTTATCTTTTGTTTTTTTTATTTTAAAACTGGTTACAATTCAGGTTTGGGCCTAGAAATGTTGATTATGCAGCGATTTATTTTTTAAGAATTGTATAATACTCCAATGATAACTCCTTTTCCTTTTAATATGTTGGAATACATGGTAAAATTCTGCCTTTAAAATTCACAACTACAGTGTTTCTCACATAAATTATGAATGTTTTATTCTGCCTAATGTGAATCTTGTTGAGATTCCAGAACTATATCATTCTTAGAAAACTGAACCTTGAAATTCAATGTACCTGAGTGCTATTAAGAAGGCAGAATGCATAATAAATCTTAAAATTTTTAGAAAAAAAACAGTATCGTAATTTAATACAGCTTTTTCCATTCTTAAAATTTTTCTTACATTTTCTTGGTGCACACTGTATTTTCTGCTTTTTAATTTTGATTAAATGTTACAGATGTGAAATCCTTAGAGAAAAGTTTCCCTTATATATTTGAAGGAAATATTAAATCACATTCCCTTTATATTTTAACCAATTTATATTTTTTAAAGGATATTCCCTTTGAATCCCTAGTATTTTCTCTACCTAAGACATAATGCTGTACTCTGCAATAAAGTATCTGATTAATCTGACACTTTTAATCACCAACCATTTAAAATGAGGCACACACAAAAAAGAGTATTTGGAGACCAATATATATAAAACAAAACTACATGGAGATTTAAAAGTAGTAAGTATTTGGACTCTGCATTAATATAAAATTTTAGATAATTAAATATTCTGGAAAATTAGTTATGATCTTAAAAAAAGCAATGTCCAAATCC
>NW_007127429.1:0-721 GCF_000164805.1 Carlito syrichta
ACAAGCAATGTTCAAATCCTGTAGGAAAAACTGTTCAAAGGCAGTTACACAATACTAAAAACATCCATAAGTTTCTAAACAAAAGAAAGTGCTAAAATATTATTTAGTTGTGCTATAACCAAGTGCCTACAAGACTCCATGACCATAATAATAAAAGACTACCTCGTGGTCAAACTTCTCAGGTACCCTCCTAGGTTGGGAGTAACTCAACCTTCTAAATAAAGACTACTTTTTAAAAAAAACCTACCTCGTTTACAGGATTCTTGAATGGTCACTTATCCCTGGAGAAAACACGTCTCCTGTGTTTTCTAAGATTATTATAATGCGGTGTGGTACATTTAGGTCTTTGACCCATTTAGAGTTAATGTGTATGGTGATAGGGGGCCTGTTTCTACCTTGTGCATGTGGTCCGCCTTTTCCCAGCACCATTTACTGAATACGTTCTCCATTACCCAGGGGTCTGGAGTTTTTTTCAAAGAAGAGTTGGTGGAGAATATGATGATATCATTCTCTGTCCTGGTCCATTAGCCTATGGACCAATTCTTGTACGAATACCAGGCTGTGTTTATTATTGTAAACATGTAGTAAAGTTTGAAGTCTGGAACAGTGATAGCTCCTACTTTGTTGCTTTTGAAAAGATTCTTTTGGCTATTCTTGATTGTTTTTGGTTTCATGTGAATTCTTTTTGTGTGTGTGTGTGTGTGTTGGAGTCCCACTCGGT
>NW_007127430.1:0-4925 GCF_000164805.1 Carlito syrichta
TACAGCATTATGTCTAATGTAGAGAAAATACTAGGGAATTCAATGGAAATACTCTTTTAAAAATATAAATTGGGTTAAAGTATAAAGGGAATGTGATTACTTTTTCTGTAAGGATTGCACATCTGTGACATTTAATCACAGCTAAAAATCAGAAAATAGAGTGCACCAAGAAAATTTACATAAATTTTAAGAATGAAAAAAGCTGTGTTAAATTATGATATTGTTTTATTTTCTAAAATTTTAAAGATTTATTATGCATTCTGCCTTTTGAATACCACTTAGGTACAAAAAACCTCAAGGTTCAGTTTTCCAAGAATGATATAGATCTGGAATCTCAACAAGTTTCAATTTAGGCAGAATAAAACATTCAGAATTTATGTGAGAAACACTGCAGTTGTCAATTTTTAAGGCAGAAATATACCATGTGTTCTAACGTATCCAAAGGAAAAGGAGTCATCATTGGAGTATTATACAATTTTTAAAAAATCAATCCCTGCATAATGAACATTTCTAGGCCCAAACCTGAATTGTAACCATTTTTAAAGTAAAAAAAATAAAAAATAGCATAAACAAAGTCAGTTGCATGTTTTACAGCTTTCAATTATTTATTTAATTATTAATTTTAATTTTTTTTAAATGTGGGTTACAATTCAGAATTAGATATACAACCACTGATTATGCAGAGTCCCTGGTTGGTAAGTTATGCCCCTCAATTCCTTAGCAATATCCCTCCACTGTCAATATCACCCCTCCTCCTAAACAGGTTTCCACTACTGCCAATCACTTTCTTACAGCACTATAAGTGATCAAGTTCAGCTTATGAATGAGAACATGTGTACCTCTGTTCTTTGGTTCTGTGATAAATCAGTGAAAATGACCTACCTCATATCCATCAAACGTTCTGCAAAATTCTTCTATCTGTCCTTTTTTATGACTGCATAATACACCACTGTGTATATACATCAATTATTTTACCCATTCCAGCTTTGATGGGCAACATGTGTGGTACCATGGTTTTTACAATTGTGATTATAGCTGCAAAAACTTACGGGTGCAGTTATCTTTTTGGTAAAATTATTTGACTTCTTCCAGGTATATTCTCTACAGGGGAATTTCTGAGTCACATGGTAGGTCAAGATCTTGTCCCCTTACGAACCACCACACTCTTTTCCAAAGATGTCACTCTACTTTTCAGTCCACATGCAGTGTAGAAGCATTTATCTCTTCCAAAATCCTGTCCTGCATCTCTTATAGTTTCTTTTTTTTTAAATGATGGCCAAACTTACAGGGAGTATGTGGTATTTCAAAGTGGTTTCACTTGCATTTCTTTGAGGATGAGTGAGGTAGAGCAATTTTCATGTGTCTGCTGGCTGCCCGTTTCTCCTGTTTTGAGAAGTTTGCAATCATGTATTTTGCACACTATTCAAAGGGAATTATTATTCTGATTATTCTGAGTGTTTGAGTTTCTTGTAGATCCTAGATGTTATGCCTGTCTACAGATATACAGCTGAAGAATCGTTTCCCCCATTTTTTTGGCTGTATCCCTGCTCTTCTGATGGTTTCCTTTGTTTTGTAGAAGTATATTAATTTGATGAGATTCCACTTGTCTAACTTACTTCTTAAGGCATGGGTATTTAGGCCTCTGAAGAGGAATTAGTTTCCGATTCCAGTGTCCCTAATGGTGTCTCCTGCATTTTCTGAGATTATTATAATTTAGGTCTTTGATCAATATAGAGCTAATGTGTATGGTGATAGATAGAGGGCCTGTTTCAATCTTGTGCATGTTGTCAGCCTTTTCCCAGGACCTTTTACTGAATATGTCCTCCATTACCCAGTGGGTCTTGGAGATTCTTTTCAAAGATGAGTTGGTTGAAGATTTCAGGATTTCATTCTCCGTCCTGATCCATTGGCCTTTGGACCTATTCTTGTACCAATACCAGGCTCTGTTAATTACTGTAAACATATAGTAAAATTTGAAGTCTGGAACTGCGATAGTTCCTGTTTTGTTTCTTTTGATAAGTTTCTTTTGGCTATTCATGGTGGTTTATGGTTTCATATCATTTCTTTTTTCTAATTTCCAGGTCTGAGAAGAATGATGTTAACATAATTGTTATTTCATTGAATCTGTAGATTGACAAAAATGCTAATTTTTACACTAAAAGAAGTAAGTAAAGTCAAGAAAACAAGCGTATCAAATTGTTATTTATGACATCAGTCACAGAACTTTGACATCATAATGGGAGGGACCGTGACTACTGAGCAATCCTTAGGTTTCAAGCACTTGTGTACTGTGCTCTGCCAAATGCGGTAGACATGGTAGATTTCATTCCCAAGAAGTGAAGAGAACCATGGGTTCACAGGTATGCAAAAATTTATCCAGGCGTATATGTGACAATTCAAGAATCCTCTAAATGAGGTAGCCTTTTTTGTGTTTTAGAGTAGTGTTTATTGAGAGGACCGAGAAACACCCAAACTGAGAGGGGACCACAGGGGGTTGCCCAAGAGGTATTCTTTTTTTAGTGTGATCATGGAGTCATGTTGAGGCTTGGTTATAGAACAACTAAACAGTATTTTAGAACTTTCTTTAGTTTAGAAACTTTTGGATATTTTAAGTATTGTGCAATAGCGTTTGAGCATTGTTTCCTACAGGATTTGAACATTTCTTTTGCTAAGATCATTATCAATTTTCCAGAATTTTCAATTATGTAAGATTTTATACTATTGCAGAGTTCAATACTTACTACTTTGTAAATCTCCATGTTATTTTGGTTTATAAACATTGGACCCCAAATTCTCTTTTTCTGTGTGCCTCATTTTAAATGCTTCATGATTAAAAGCATCAGATTAATCAGATACTTGGTTGCAGAGTACAGCATTATGTTTTACGTAGAGAAAATACTAGGGGATTCAATGGAAATACTCTTTTAAAAATATAACTTGGGTTAAAATATAAAGGGAATGTGATTTTATATTTTCTTTAATTATATAAGGGAAACTTTTCTCTAAGGATTGCACATCTGTAAAATTTAATCAAACTTAACAAGCAGAAAATACAGTGCACCATGAAAATGCACACAAAATTTAAGAATGGAAAGAGCTGTATTAAATTATGATACTGTTATATTTTCTAAAATTTTTAAGATTTATTATGAATTCTGCCTTCTGAATAACTCTTAGGTACAGTGAATCTCAAGGCTCAGTATTCTAAGAATGATATAGATTTGGAATCTCAACAAGATTCAAATTATGAAGAATAAAACATTCAGAATTTATGTGCAAAACACTGTAGTTGTCAATTTTGAAGGCAAATTATACAATGTATTCCCACGTATTAAAGGGAAAAGGAGTTATCATTGCAGTATTATACAATTCTTAAAAAATCAATCCCTGCACAATGAACATTTCTATGCCCAACCCCGAATTGTAACCATTTTTAAAGTAAAAAGATAATAAAAATAGAATAAACAAAGTCATTTGCATGTTTTACAGCTTTAATTTTTTCATTTATGTAATTATTTATTTTAAATTTTTAAAATATGGGGTACAGTTCAAAGTTATAAATCCAAACATTGAATATGCATAGTCCCTGGTTGATGAGGTCTGCCCCTCCCTTCCTTAGCAGTATCCTTCCATTGCCAATCTCACCCCTCCCTCTAAAGTGTTTTCCACTACTGCCAATTACATTCTTACCACACTATATGTTTAGCTCATGTGTGAGAACATATGGAACTCTGTTCTTTTTTTCTGTGATAGATCAGTGAAAATGACCTACCTCATATGCATCAAACGTTCTGGAAAAGCCTTCTATCTGTCCTTTTTTATGGCTGCATAATATACCAGCGTGTATATACCACATTTATTTTATCCATTCCAGCTTTGATGGGCAACATGCTAGGTACCAGGTTTTTGGTTTTTTTTTTTCAATTGTGTTTAGAGATTTATAAAACATATTGGTGCAGGCATCTTTTTGGTAAATGATTTGGGTTCCTTCAGGTATATTCTCTACAGGGGAGTTACTGAGTCACGTGGTTGGTCAATATCTTTTCCCTTTACAAACCACAGCACTGTTTTCCAAAGATGTTCTCTACTTTTCAGTCTACATGCAGTGTAGAAGCATTTATTTATTCCCAAATCCTGGCCTACATATTCTATTGTTTGTTTTATTACTGATTGCCAGTCTTACAGGGGGTATGTGGTATTTCAAAGTGATTTCATATGCATTTCTTTGAGGATGAGTGACGCTGAGCAATTTTCATGTGTCTCTTGGCTGCCCATATCTCTTCTTATGAAAACTGTCCAGTCACTTATTTGCACACTTTTCAAAGGGAATGTTTGTCGAATTTTTCTTAGTGATTGAGTTTCCTATAGATCCTAGATGTTATGCCTTTTTACAGATACAGAGGTGGAGAATTGTTTTTCCCATTCTGTTTGTGGTATCCCTGCTCTTCTGATTTTTTCTTTTGTTTTGCAGAACTATACTAATTTGATGAGATCCCACTAGTTTAACTTACTTCTTAAGGCATGTGTATTTATGCCTCTGAAGAGGAATTTGTCTCCGCTTCCAGTTTTCCTAAACGTGTCCCTGTGTTTTATAATATTATTATAATTAAGTGTTTTAAAGTTAGGTCTTTGATCCTTTTAGAGTTAATGTGTATGGTGATAGATAGGGATCCTGTTTAAATCTTGTGCAATTTGTCAGCCTTTTCCCAGCAAAATTTACTTTATATGTTCTCCATTACCCAGTGGGTATTGGAGGTTTTTTGAAAGGTGAATGGGTTGAGATTTTGAGGATTTCATTCTCTGTCTTGATCCATTGTCCTATGGCCCTATTCTTGTATCAGTACCAGGCTGTGCTGATTACTGTAAACATATAGTAAAGTTTGAAGTGTGAAACTGTGATAGCTCCTGCTTTGTTTCTTTTGATG
>NW_007127431.1:0-765 GCF_000164805.1 Carlito syrichta
TTCAAAGTGATTTCATATGCATTTCTTTGAGGATGAGTGACGCTGAGCAATTTTCATGTGTCTCTTGGCTGCCCATATCTCTTCTTATGAAAACTGTCCAGTCACTTATTTGCACACTTTTCAAAGGGAATGTTTGTCGAATTTTTCTTAGTGATTGAGTTTCCTATAGATCCTAGATGTTATGCCTTTTTACAGATACAGAGGTGGAGAATTGTTTTTCCCATTCTGTTTGTGGTATCCCTGCTCTTCTGATTTTTTCTTTTGTTTTGCAGAACTATACTAATTTGATGAGATCCCACTAGTTTAACTTACATCTTAAGGCATGTGTATTTATGCCTCTGAAGAGGAATTTGTCTCCGCTTCCAGTTTTCCTAAACGTGTCCCTGTGTTTTATAATATTATTATAATTAAGTGTTTTAAAGTTAGGTCTTTGATCCTTTTAGAGTTAATGTGTATGGTGATAGATAGGGATCCTGTTTAAATCTTGTGCAATTTGTCAGCCTTTTCCCAGCAAAATTTACTTTATATATTCTCCATTACCCAGTGGGTATTGGAGGTTTTTTGAAAGGTGAATGGGTTGAGATTTTGAGGATTTCATTCTCTGTCTTGATCCATTGTCCTATGGCCCTATTCTTGTATCAGTACCAGGCTGTGCTGATTACTGTAAACATATAGTAAAGTTTGAAGTGTGAAACTGTGATAGCTCCTGCTTTGTTTCTTTTGATAAGATTCTTTTGGCTATTCATGAATCTTTATTGTTTCATG
>NW_007127432.1:0-9513 GCF_000164805.1 Carlito syrichta
TCTATCTGTCCTTTTTTATGACTGCATAATACACCACTGTGTATATACATCAATTATTTTACCCATTCCAGCTTTGATGGGCAACATGTGTGGTACCATGGTTTTTACAATTGTGATTATAGCTGCAAAAACTTACGGGTGCAGTTATCTTTTTGGTAAAATTATTTGACTTCTTCCAGGTATATTCTCTACAGGGGAATTTCTGAGTCACATGGTAGGTCAAGATCTTGTCCCCTTACGAACCACCACACTCTTTTCCAAAGATGTCACTCTACTTTTCAGTCCACATGCAGTGTAGAAGCATTTATCTCTTCCAAAATCCTGTCCTGCATCTCTTATAGTTTCTTTTTTTTAAAATGATGGCCAAACTTACAGGGAGTATGTGGTATTTCAAAGTGGTTTCACTTGCATTTCTTTGAGGATGAGTGAGGTAGAGCAATTTTCATGTGTCTGCTGGCTGCCCGTTTCTCCTGTTTTGAGAAGTTTGCAATCATGTATTTTGCACACTATTCAAAGGGAATTATTATTCTGATTATTCTGAGTGTTTGAGTTTCTTGTAGATCCTAGATGTTATGCCTGTCTACAGATATACAGCTGAAGAATCGTTTCCCCCATTTTTTTGGCTGTATCCCTGCTCTTCTGATGGTTTCCTTTGTTTTGTAGAAGTATATTAATTTGATGAGATTCCACTTGTCTAACTTACTTCTTAAGGCATGGGTATTTAGGCCTCTGAAGAGGAATTAGTTTCCGATTCCAGTGTCCCTAATGGTGTCTCCTGCATTTTCTGAGATTATTATAATTTAGGTCTTTGATCAATATAGAGCTAATGTGTATGGTGATAGATAGAGGGCCTGTTTCAATCTTGTGCATGTTGTCAGCCTTTTCCCAGGACCTTTTACTGAATATGTCCTCCATTACCCAGTGGGTCTTGGAGATTCTTTTCAAAGATGAGTTGGTTGAAGATTTCAGGATTTCATTCTCCGTCCTGATCCATTGGCCTTTGGACCTATTCTTGTACCAATACCAGGCTCTGTTAATTACTGTAAACATATAGTAAAATTTGAAGTCTGGAACTGCGATAGTTCCTGTTTTGTTTCTTTTGATAAGTTTCTTTTGGCTATTCATGGTGGTTTATGGTTTCATATCATTTCTTTTTTCTAATTTCCAGGTCTGAGAAGAATGATGTTAACATAATTGTTATTTCATTGAATCTGTAGATTGACAAAAATGCTAATTTTTACACTAAAAGAAGTAAGTAAAGTCAAGAAAACAAGCGTATCAAATTGTTATTTATGACATCAGTCACAGAACTTTGACATCATAATGGGAGGGACCGTGACTACTGAGCAATCCTTAGGTTTCAAGCACTTGTGTACTGTGCTCTGCCAAATGCGGTAGACATGGTAGATTTCATTCCCAAGAAGTGAAGAGAACCATGGGTTCACAGGTATGCAAAAATTTCTCCAGGCGTATATGTGACAATTCAACAATCCTCTAAATGAGGTAGTCTTTTTTGTGTTTTAGAGTAGTGTTTATTGAGAGGACCGAGAAACACCCAAACTGAGAGGGGACCACAGGGGGTTGCCCAAGAGGTATTCTTTTTTTAGTGTGATCATGGAGTCATGTTGAGGCTTGGTTATAGAACAACTAAACAGTATTTTAGAACTTTCTTTAGTTTAGAAACTTTTGGATATTTTAAGTATTGTGCAATAGCGTTTGAGCATTGTTTCCTACAGGATTTGAACATTTCTTTTGCTAAGATCATTATCAATTTTCCAGAATTTTCAATTATGTAAGATTTTATACTATTGCAGAGTTCAAATACTTACTACTTTGTAAATCTCCATGTTATTTTGGTTTATAAACATTGGACCCCAAATTCTCTTTTTCTGTGTGCCTCATTTTAAATGCTTCATGATTAAAAGCATCAGATTAATCAGATACATGGTTGCAGAGTACGGCATTATGTTTTACGTAGAGAAAATACTAGGGGATTCAATGGAAATACTCTTTTAAAAATATAACTTGGGTTAAAATATAAAGGGAATGTGATTTTATATTTTCTTTAATTATATAAGGGAAACTTTTCTCTAAGGATTGCACATCTGTAAAATTTAATCAAACTTAACAAGCAGAAAATACAGTGCACCATGAAAATGCACACAAAATTTAAGAATGGAAAGAGCTGTATTAAATTATGATACTGTTATATTTTCTAAAATTTTTAAGATTTATTATGAATTCTGCCTTCTGATAACTCTTAGGTACAGTGAATCTCAAGGCTCAGTATTCTAAGAATGATATAGATTTGGAATCTCAACAAGATTCAAATTATGAAGAATAAAACATTCAGAATTTATGTGCAAAACACTGTAGTTGTCAATTTTGAAGGCAAATTATACAATGTATTCCCACGTATTAAAGGGAAAAGGAGTTATCATTGCAGTATTATACAATTCTTAAAAAATCAATCCCTGCACAATGAACATTTCTATGCCCAACCCCGAATTGTAACCATTTTTAAAGTAAAAAGATAATAAAAATAGAATAAACAAAGTCATTTGCATGTTTTACAGCTTTAATTTTTTCATTTATGTAATTATTTATTTTAAATTTTTAAAATATGGGGTACAGTTCAAAGTTATAAATCCAAACATTGAATATGCATAGTCCCTGGTTGATGAGGTCTGCCCCTCCCTTCCTTAGCAGTATCCTTCCATTGCCAATTTCACCCCTCCCTCTAAAAGTGTTTTCCACTACTGCCAATTACATTCTTACCACACTATATGTTTAGCTCATGTGTGAGAACATATGGAACTCTGTTCTTTTTTTCTGTGATAGATCAGTGAAAATGACCTACCTCATATGCATCAAACGTTCTGGAAAAGCCTTCTATCTGTCCTTTTTTATGGCTGCATAATATACCAGCGTGTATATACCACATTTATTTTATCCATTCCAGCTTTGATGGGCAACATGCTAGGTACCAGGTTTTTGGTTTTTTTTTTTCAATTGTGTTTAGAGATTTATAAAACATATTGGTGCAGGCATGTTTTTGGTAAAATGATTTGGGTTCCTTCAGGTATATTCTCTACAGGGGAGTTACTGAGTCACGTGGTTGGTCAATATCTTTTCCCTTTACAAACCACAGCACTGTTTTCCAAAGATGTTCTCTACTTTTCAGTCTACATGCAGTGTAGAAGCATTTATTTATTCCCAAATCCTGGCCTACATATTCTATTGTTTGTTTTATTACTGATTGCCAGTCTTACAGGGGGTATGTGGTATTTCAAAGTGATTTCATATGCATTTCTTTGAGGATGAGTGACGCTGAGCAATTTTCATGTGTCTCTTGGCTGCCCATATCTCTTCTTATGAAAACTGTCCAGTCACTTATTTGCACACTTTTCAAAGGGAATGTTTGTCGAATTTTTCTTAGTGATTGAGTTTCCTATAGATCCTAGATGTTATGCCTTTTTACAGATACAGAGGTGGAGAATTGTTTTTCCCATTCTGTTTGTGGTATCCCTGCTCTTCTGATTTTTTCTTTTGTTTTGCAGAACTATACTAATTTGATGAGATCCCACTAGTTTAACTTACTTCTTAAGGCATGTGTATTTATGCCTCTGAAGAGGAATTTGTCTCCGCTTCCAGTTTTCCTAAACGTGTCCCTGTGTTTTATAATATTATTATAATTAAGTGTTTTAAAGTTAGGTCTTTGATCCTTTTAGAGTTAATGTGTATGGTGATAGATAGGGATCCTGTTTAAATCTTGTGCAATTTGTCAGCCTTTTCCCAGCAAAATTTACTTTATATGTTCTCCATTACCCAGTGGGTATTGGAGGTTTTTTGAAAGGTGAATGGGTTGAGATTTTGAGGATTTCATTCTCTGTCTTGATCCATTGTCCTATGGCCCTATTCTTGTATCAGTACCAGGCTGTGCTGATTACTGTAAACATATAGTAAAGTTTGAAGTGTGATACTGTGATAGCTCCTGCTATGATACTTGTGAGTGATTCTTTTGGCTATTCATGAATCTTTATTGTTTCGTTTGAATCCTTCATTGTAATTTCGAGGTTTGAGAAGAAGGATGTTAACTTAATGGTTATTTCAATTAATCTGTAGATTGAAAAAAAGGCTAATTTTACATTAAAAGAGGTAAGTAAAGTCAGGAAGAGAAGCGTATCAAATTGTGATTTATGACATCAGCCACAGAACTTTGAAACCATAATGGGAGGGACCGTGACTACTGAGCAATCTTTAGGCTTCAAGCACTTGTGTACAGTGCTCTGCCAAATGTGGTAGACATGGTGGATTTCATTCCCAAGAAGTGAAGAGAACCATGTATTCACACCTATCCAAAAATTTCTCCAGGGATAAGTGACCATTCAAGAATCCTGTAAACGAGGTAGTCTTTTGCTTTTTAAGTTGTCTTTATTTAGACGATCGAGATACTCCCAACCTGGGAGGGGACCTGATGGGGTTGACCACGAGGTAGTCTTTTATTATTATGGTCACGGAGTCCTGTAGGGGCTTGATTATAGCACACCCAAATAATATTTTAGCACTTTATTTTGTTTAGAAACTTTTGGATGTTTTCAGTATTGTGTAACTGCCTTTGAACAGTTTTTCCTACAGTATTTGAACTTTGCTTTTCCTAAGATCATAATCAATTTTCCAGAATATTCAATTATCTAAAATTTTATATTAATGCAGAGCCCAAATACTTACTACTTTGTAAATCTCCATGTTATTTTTTTTTATATATGCTGGGCTCCAAATTCTCTTTTTTATATGTGACTCATTTTAAATGCTTGGTGACTAAAAGTATCAGATTAATCGAATACTTTGTTGTAGAGTACAGCATTATGGCTTAGGTAGAGAATATACTAGGGGATTCAAAGTAAATACACTTTTAAAAATATGAATTGGGTTAAAATGTAAAGGGAATGTGATTTTATATTTCCTTCAAATATATAAGGGAATCTTTTCTCTAAGGATTGCACAACTGTAACATTTAATCAAAATTAGCAAGCAGAAAATACAGTGTGCACCAAGAAAATGTGCACAAATTTTAAGAATGGAAAAACTATTAATTTACAATACTGTTTTATTTCTAAAATTTTTAATATTTATTATGCATTCTGCCTTCTTAATATCACTTAGGAACATTGAATTTCAAGGTTCAGTTTTCTAATAATAATATAGTTCTGGAATCTCAGCAAGATTCAATTTAGGCAGAATAAAACATTCATAATTTATGTGAGAAACAGTGTAGTTGTGAATTTTAAAGGTAGAATTATACCATGTATTCCAACATATTAAAAGGAAAAGGAGATATCGTTGGAATATTATACAATTGTTAAAAATCAATCCCTGCATAATGAACTTTTCTAGGCCTAAACCTGAATTCCAGCCATTTTAAAAATAAATAAATAAATAAACAAAGTCAGTTTCATGTTTTACAGCTTTCATTTATTTATCTATTTATTTATTTTAATTTTTAAAAAAACGTGGGGTACAGTTCAGAGTTAGATATACAAAGATAGATTATGCCGGTTCCATGGTTGATGAGATATGCCCCTCGCTTCCTTAGCACTATCCTTCCCCTGCCATTTTCACCCCTCCCCCAAAACAGGTTTCCATGACTATCAATCACTTTATAAGTGATCAAGTTCAGCTCATGAGTGAGAACATATGGAATTCTGTTCTTTGTTTCTTTGATAAATCATTGTGAATGACCTTCCTCACATCCATCAAAAGTTCTACAAAATCCTTATATCTCTCCATTTTTATGGCTGCATAATATTCCAATGTGTATATACCACATTTGTTTTATCCATTTCTGCTTTGATTGGCAACATGGTTGGTACCATGTTGTTTGCAATTGTGATGAGATGTGGGGGCCCACCCCACGAGGGTCATGGGTTGTGTTGAAGGAGAGATGGATAGGCGAAGGATGATCATATACTGGACACCTGCTTCTTGAACAGATGACAATTTAATGTTAGTTAACACAGAGCTTTTATACCATTCGTGAAGGGGCAAGAAAAAGAAAACTCTTTCACATTCATATCTTTTTAAAGTTACCAGCTAGTGGTCTTAGTAGTGAACAAACCAAGATTTCCATAGGTCTTAGTAGCAAACAAACCAAGATTCCCATAGGCCTCCAGACAACGTCTTATTCATAAAGCCAACAATGACACTCTCAGTCCAATGTCCCAAATTACAAATGTTTCAAGAAAGTTTCTTTAAGTGTATATTTCTTTATGTGTCAGGAATATTCTCATCTTAGGCTCTTATGTTCTTCAGAGTCCTGTGATCGCCTCCCTTGTCCAGATGTCCTCGTTACTTTTCTCTTATCTTGCAGTGCTTATTTCTAAAGAGAACTCAAAAGAAGCTTTTAGTAATGTTTCCCAGGCCCCCTCAAGGTTTCTTTCTGTTTTAGCTGATCTGTCATAAAAGTGTCTGATTATTATATTATGAGTTCAGTGAAAACCTACTCTACAAATGTTAACTTAGAGTTTTAACTATAGAATTAAGTAAAAACCTTAACATTAATCTTTATCAAAGTCAGTGAAAACAGTGTTATAAATCACCTACATAACTCCTAGATAAGTGTTAGAACTTATAATGAATTCATAATGAACTTATTATAAACTTGTGCTTCTAAAAATCCTTATGTCTAAACACTAAACTGCATAGTCCTAAATCAAATGAGTGGATACACTTATATCATTTATTACTTAAGCAGTATCTAGTAACTTGTAACCAAGTGAAAGAAAGCATTCTTGATGTGCTTCAGAGTTTAACCCTTGCATATGTTAGAAAAGGCCAAGTGGCATAGTGGGAAAAATGGAAAAATAAACCATGATATTTTCAGGTTAGCTGTGAGTATTTCACATAAACATGCCATTTCTTCTTCCACGACTGCACAGAATTCTTCGGCGGTATCAAACAGCAAAGGTGAAGCACAGAAGGGCCTCAGCTTCCTGGGCTCGCCCTGCGGCCCGGGGTCTTTGGCCCACCCGGACCCTGTCAATCAGGTGGGCCTCCAAGGCTGGCTCCCAACACTTGTATGACTTTTTTTGAGAAGTGTCTATTTATATATTTTGCCCACTTTTTATTAGGGCTGTTTTCTTCCTTCAGGTTCATTTGAGTTCTTTGTAGATTCTAGATGTTAGGCCTTTGTTATATAAACAGTTACCAAATATTTTTTTCCCATATTGTGGGCTGTCTTCCTATGTTCTTGATGGTTTCTTTTGCTGTGCAGAAGGTTTTCAGTTTGCTAACTTGTCTATCTTATTTTTCTTGGCATATGATTTTGGGGCTATGATTAGGAATTGGTTGCCTATTTTAATGTGCTTAAGGGTGTCTGGTGTTTTCTTGTATGATTCTTATACTTTGGGGTTTTATGTTTAGACTTTTTATCCATTTAGAGTTTATTTTTATGTGTGGTGATAGGTATGAATCCTATTTCATTCTTCTGCATGTGGTCAGTCACTTTTGCCAGCACCATTTACTGAATAAGGTCTCTTCTCCCCAGTTTTTATTATGTATGGTGTTGCCAAAGATGAGTTGGTTGAGAGACTGAGTTTTTGCTTCTGTACTCTCTTTTTTCTCCATTGGTCGATATGCCTGTTCTTGTACCTGTATGGGGCTGTTTTGATTACTGTAGCCTTTTTGTAAACTTGAAGTCTGAAAGTGTGATACTTCTCACTCTGTTTCTATTTTTGAGGATTGTTTTGACCTCCATGCACTTTTTTGTTTCCATAAGAATTTCTGTATTGTCATTTCCCAATCTGAGAATGATGTTAGTTATTTGATGGACATTGTGCCTTGGGTACAGAATGCCTTGGGTAGGACATGTTGACAATACTGATTCTTCTAATCAACTAGCATGGAACATTTTTCTATTTGTTTGTGTCTTTTTGGAATACTTTGAGCAGTGTCTTGTAGTTTTTGTTGTAAAGGTCTTTCACTTCTCTGGTAAGGAAAATGGAAAAATATTTTAACTTTTGTGTGGCTATTGTGAATGGGATTGTACTTTTTATTTGGTTCTCTATCTGTTTATTGTTGGTGTATAGAAATACAACTATGTTTTGGGCATTGATTTTGTAACAAACACTTTTCCAAAGTCATTTATCAGTGCAAGGGATTTTTTGACAAATTCCCTTGAGGTTTCAAGGTGTAGGATCATATCATCTGCAAAGAGGGGTAGCTTAATGTTCTCTTTTTCTATTTGGAAACTCCTAATTTTCTTCTTTTGCCTGATTGCTCTAGCTAGGTCTTCCAACATTATGTTGAACAGGAGGGCTGAGAGTGGGCAATCTTGTCTTGTTCCTGTTTTCAGGGGAAATGTTTCCAAATTCTGTCCATTGAGCAATATGTTGACTGTGGGTTTATCATAGATGGCTCTTACTATTTTGAGGAAAGTTCCTTCTGTGTCTAGGTGCTCAAGGGTTTTTATCAAGAAGGGATACTGGATTTTGTTTAAGGCTTTTTCTGCATTAATAATATACTTGTGTGGTTCTTGTTTTTATATCAGGTGATGTACTGAATTATTTATGGTCTTGCGAGTGTTGAATCATTCCTGCATCCTGGGAATGAAACCTACTTGGTCATGGAGGATGATTCTTGAGCTTTGTTATTGGCTCTGATTTACTAGACTCTTGTTGAGAATTTTTGCATCTACAATCATCAAGGAGATTGGCCTGTAGTTCTCTTGCCTTGATGGATTGTTACCAGGTTTGGGTATCAGTGTGATACTTGCTCTAAAATGATTTGGGGAAGAGTTCTATCTTTCTCTCTCTCTCTTTTTTTTTTTGAGTTGGAGTCTCACTCTGTCACCCAGACTGGAGTGCAGTGGCCACTCCCGGCCATCGCAGCCTCTACCTGCTGGGCTCCAGCGATCCTTCCACCTCAGCCTTCCAAGTAGCTGGAACTACAGGCATGCGCTTCCACGCCCGGCTGATTTTTTGATTTGTTGTAGAGATGAAGTCTCTCCAAGTTGCCCAGGCTGGTTGTGAACCCGCGGGCTCAGGCAATCCACTCACCTCAGACTCCCAAAGGCGCAGGATTACAGGCTGAGCCATCGAGCCCGGCTTCCATCTTTCTCAGTTGCCCGGAATACTTTTGATAGAATTGGTATCAGCTCCTCTTTGTATGTTTTGTGGAGTTCAATTTGGAAGCCATCAGGCCCAGGTCTTTTCTCATGTGGGAAACTTTCTTTTGGTCTTCAAATTCTGAGAGTCTTTCCTCTGCTTGGTTAATTTGCTTTACATGCATGACAGCTTGCTATTTATTTCTTGGATGGAGTTTTTATGCCCCAAATCTTTGTTATCATTTCTTTCAGTGTTGCTTCTTGTCTTTCTGACTCTTGTTCATTTTTCCACCCACTTCCTGATCTCTGTTATATTTCTGGGACCAATGGTGAGTGATTTCCATTGTTTGGGCTCTGAGTTCTGATTTTTTGAGCATTGTCTCTTTGGTACTCTGGGTGTTACCTGTGTT
>NW_007127433.1:0-5527 GCF_000164805.1 Carlito syrichta
TCAAAGTGATTTCATAATGCATTTCTTTGAGGATGAGTGACGCTGAGCAATTTTCATGTGTCTCTTGGCTGCCCATATCTCTTCTTATGAAAACTGTCCAGTCACTTATTTGCACACTTTTCAAAGGGAATGTTTGTCGAATTTTTCTTAGTGATTGAGTTTCCTATAGATCCTAGATGTTATGCCTTTTTACAGATACAGAGGTGGAGAATTGTTTTTCCCATTCTGTTTGTGGTATCCCTGCTCTTCTGATTTTTTCTTTTGTTTTGCAGAACTATACTAATTTGATGAGATCCCACTAGTTTAACTTACTTCTTAAGGCATGTGTATTTATGCCTCTGAAGAGGAATTTGTCTCCGCTTCCAGTTTTCCTAAACGTGTCCCTGTGTTTTATAATATTATTATAATTAAGTGTTTTAAAGTTAGGTCTTTGATCCTTTTAGAGTTAATGTGTATGGTGATAGATAGGGATCCTGTTTAAATCTTGTGCAATTTGTCAGCCTTTTCCCAGCAAAATTTACTTTATATGTTCTCCATTACCCAGTGGGTATTGGAGGTTTTTTGAAAGGTGAATGGGTTGAGATTTTGAGGATTTCATTCTCTGTCTTGATCCATTGTCCTATGGCCCTATTCTTGTATCAGTACCAGGCTGTGCTGATTACTGTAAACATATAGTAAAGTTTGAAGTGTGAAACTGTGATAGCTCCTGCTTTGTTTCTTTTGATAAGATTCTTTTGGCTATTCATGAATCTTTATTGTTTCATTTGAATCCTTCATTGTAATTTCGAGGTTTGAGAAGAAGGATGTTAACTTAATGGTTATTTCAATTAATCTGTAGATTGAAAAAAAGGCTAATTTTACATTAAAAGAGGTAAGTAAAGTCAGGAAGACAAGCGTATCAAATTGTGATTTATGACATCAGCCACAGAACTTTGAAACCATAATGGGAGGGACCGTGACTACTGAGCAATCTTTAGGCTTCAAGCACTTGTGTACAGTGCTCTGCCAAATGTGGTAGACATGGTGGATTTCATTCCCAAGAAGTGAAGAGAACCATGTATTCACACCTATCCAAAAATTTCTCCAGGGATAAGTGACCATTCAAGAATCCTGTAAACGAGGTAGTCTTTTGCTTTTTAAGTTGTCTTTATTTAGACGATCGAGATACTCCCAACCTGGGAGGGGACCTGATGGGGTTGACCACGAGGTAGTCTTTTATTATTATGGTCACGGAGTCCTGTAGGGGCTTGATTATAGCACACCCAAATAATATTTTAGCACTTTATTTTGTTTAGAAACTTTTGGATGTTTTCAGTATTGTGTAACTGCCTTTGAACAGTTTTTCCTACAGTATTTGAACTTTGCTTTTCCTAAGATCATAATCAATTTTCCAGAATATTCAATTATCTAAAATTTTATATTAATGCAGAGCCCAAATACTTACTACTTTGTAAATCTCCATGTTATTTTTTTTTATATATGCTGGGCTCCAAATTCTCTTTTTTATATGTGACTCATTTTAAATGCTTGGTGACTAAAAGTATCAGATTAATCGAATACTTTGTTGTAGAGTACAGCATTATGGCTTAGGTAGAGAATATACTAGGGGATTCAAAGTAAATACACTTTTAAAAATATGAATTGGGTTAAAATGTAAAGGGAATGTGATTTTATATTTCCTTCAAATATATAAGGGAATCTTTTCTCTAAGGATTGCACAACTGTAACATTTAATCAAAATTAGTAAGCAGAAAATACAGTGTGCACCAAGAAAATGTGCACAAATTTTAAGAATGGAAAAACTATTAATTTACAATACTGTTTTATTTCTAAAATTTTTAATATTTATTATGCATTCTGCCTTCTTAATATCACTTAGGAACATTGAATTTCAAGGTTCAGTTTTCTAATAATAATATAGTTCTGGAATCTCAGCAAGATTCAATTTAGGCAGAATAAAACATTCATAATTTATGTGAGAAACAGTGTAGTTGTGAATTTTAAAGGTAGAATTATACCATGTATTCCAACATATTAAAAGGAAAAGGAGATATCGTTGGAATATTATACAATTGTTAAAAATCAATCCCTGCATAATGAACTTTTCTAGGCCTAAACCTGAATTCCAGCCATTTTAAAAATAAATAAATAAATAAACAAAGTCAGTTTCATGTTTTACAGCTTTCATTTATTTATCTATTTATTTATTTTAATTTTTAAAAAAACGTGGGGTACAGTTCAGAGTTAGATATACAAAGATAGATTATGCCGGTTCCATGGTTGATGAGATATGCCCCTCGCTTCCTTAGCACTATCCTTCCCCTGCCAATTTTCACCCCTCCCCCAAAACAGGTTTCCATGACTATCAATCACTTTATAAGTGATCAAGTTCAGCTCATGAGTGAGAACATATGGAATTCTGTTCTTTGTTTCTTTGATAAATCATTGTGAATGACCTTCCTCACATCCATCAAAAGTTCTACAAAATCCTTATATCTCCTCCATTTTATGCTGCATATATTCCAATGTGTATATACCACATTTGTTTTATCCATTTCTGCTTTGATTGGCAACATGGTTGGTACCATGTTGTTTGCAATTGTGATGAGATGTGGGGGCCCACCCCACGAGGGTCATGGGTTGTGTTGAAGGAGAGATGGATAGGCGAAGGATGATCATATACTGGACACCTGCTTCTTGAACAGATGACAAGTTAATGTTAGTTAACACAGAGCTTTTATACCATTCGTGAAGGGGCAAGAAAAAGAAAATTCTTTCACATTCATATCTTTTTAAAGTTACCAGCTAGTGGTCTTAGTAGTGAACAAACCAAGATTTCCATAGGTCTTAGTAGCAAACAAACCAAGATTCCCATAGGCCTCCAGACAACGTCTTATTCATAAAGCCAACAATGACACTCTCAGTCCAATGTCCCAAATTACAAATGTTTCAAGAAAGTTTCTTTAAGTGTATATTTCTTTATGTGTCAGGAATATTCTCATCTTAGGCTCTTATGTTCTTCAGAGTCCTGTGATCGCCTCCCTTGTCCAGATGTCCTCGTTAGTTTTCTCTTATCTTGCAGTGCTTATTTCTAAAGAGAACTCAAAAGAAGCTTTTAGTAATGTTTCCCAGGCCCCTCAAGGTTTCTTTCTGTTTTAGCTGATCTGTCATAAAAGTGTCTGATTATTATATTATGAGTTCAGTGAAAACCTACTCTATAAATGTAAACTTAGAATTTTAACTATAGAATTAAGTAGAAACCTTAGCATTAATCTTTATCCTAAGTTAGTGAAAACAGTATTATAAATCACCTATATAGCTCCTATACAAGTGTTAGAACTTATAATGAATTCATAATAAACTACTATAAACTTGTGCTTCTAAAAAACCTTATGTCTAAACACTAAACTGCATAATCCTAAATCAAATAATGAGTGGATATACTTATATCATTTGTTACTTAAGCAATATCTAGTAACTTATAACCAAGTGAAAGAAAGCATTCTCGATGTGCTTCAGAGTTTAACCCTTGCATATGCTAGAAAAGGCCAAGTGTATAGTGGGAAAATGGAAAAATAAACCATGACATTTCCAAGTTAGCTGTGATTCTTCGCATAAACATGCCATCTTCTTCTTCCACGACTGCACAGAATTTCTTCAGCTGTATCAACAGTAAAGACGGAAGACAGAAGGGCCTCAGCAGCCCGGGCTCGCTTTGTGGCCGGGGGTACTCAGCGCACCTGGACTTTGTCAATCAGACGGGCCTCCAAGGCTGGCTCCCAACAATGAGAGTTGCAAAAAACATACTTGTGCAGGTATATTTTCTATAAAATGATTTGAGTTCCTCCAGGTATATTCTCTACAGGAGAATTACTGAGTCACTTGGTAGGTCAATATCTTGTCCTTTTAGAAACCACCACACTCTTTTCCAAAGATGTTGCTCTACTTTTCAGTCCACATGCAGTGTAGAAGCATTTAGTTTTTCCCAAATCCTTACCAGCCTCTGTTACTGTTTGTTTTATTAGTGATGGCCAGTCTTACAGGGGGTATGTGGTATTTCGAAATGGTCTCATTTGCATTTCTTTGATGTTGAGTGAGGCTGAGCAATTTTAATGTGTTTGTTGGTTACCCATATCTCTTCTTATGAAAAGTGTCCTATTATGTATTTTGTACAGTTTTCAAAGGGAATGCTTGTCTGATTTTTCTGAGTGTTTGAGTTTCTTGTAGATACCAGATATTATGTTTTTTTTTACAGATATATAGTTGGACAATTGTTTTTCCCACTCTGTTGGTTGTATCCCTGCTCTTCTGAGGGTTTTTTTTGTTTTGCAGAAGTATATTAATTTGATGAGATCCCACTAGTCTAACTTACTTATTACGAAATGGGAATTTAGGGTTCTGAAGAGGAATTAGTTTCCGGTTTCAGTTTCTATAATTGTGTCTCCTGTGTTTTCTAAGATTATTATAATGTGGTGTTGTACATTTAGGTCTTTGATCCATTTAGACTTCATGTGTATGGTGATAGGTGTCCTGTTTCAACCTTGTGCATGTGGTCAGCCTTTTCCCAGCACCATTTACTGACTATGTTCTCCAGTACCCAGGGATCTTGGAGTTTTTTCAAAGAAGATTGGTTGAGAATTTGAGGATTCATTCTCTGTCCTGATCCATGTCCTATGGAGCTATTCTTGTACGAATATCAGGCTGTGTTTATTACTGTAAACCTATAGTAATGTTTGAAGTCTGGAACAGTGATAGCTCTGCTTTGTTTCTTTTGATAGGATTCTTTTGGCTATTCTTGATTGTTTTTGGTTTCATGTGAATTCTTGTGTGTGTGTGTGTGTGTGTGTGTGTGTGTGTGTGTGTGTGTGTGTGTGTTGTGTGTGTTGGAGTCACACTCTGTCGCCCAGAATGGAGTGTAGTGGCCGCTCCCGACCCCCACAGCCTTGACCTGATGGGCTCCGGTGATGCTTCGGCCTCAGCCTTGCAAGTAGCCTGAATGACAGTCATGCGCTACCACGCTCCGCTGATTTTTTGATTTATTGTAGAGATGAGGCATCGCTTCCCAGGTGGGTCTCGAAACCGTGGGCTCAGGCAATCCACTCACCTCAGCCTCCCTAAGGCATGGGATTACAGGCTGAGCCACCGACCCAAATCATATGAATTCTTTATTGTAATTTCCAGGTCTGAGAATAATGATGTTCACTTAATGGTTATTTCATTGAATCAGTAGATTGACTAAAAGGCTAATTTTTACATTAAAAGAGGTAAGTAATGTCAGGGAAATAAGCATGTCAAATTGTCATTTATGACATCAGCCTCAGAACTGGGACATCATAATTAGGGGGACTTTGATTCTTGAGC
Source organism: Carlito syrichta (assembly GCF_000164805.1). Classification (NCBI taxonomy): domain Eukaryota; kingdom Metazoa; phylum Chordata; class Mammalia; order Primates; family Tarsiidae; genus Carlito; species Carlito syrichta. The sequence goes on from NW_007127433.1 coordinate 5,362, forward strand.
AATCCTTAGGCTTCAAGGGCTTGTGTACAGTGCTCTGCCAAATGCGGTAGACATGGTGTATTTCATTCCCAAGAAGTGAAGAAAACTATTTGTTCACACTTATGCAAAAACTTCTCCAGGTATAAGTGACCACCCAAGAATCCACGAGACGAGGTAGTCTTTTTTT
>NW_007127434.1:0-926 GCF_000164805.1 Carlito syrichta
TCATAATCAATTTTCCAGGATTTTCAATGATTTAAATTTTTATATGAAAGTAGCGCCCAAGTACCTACTACTTTGTAAATCTCCATGTTATATTGCTTCATATATTTTGGGCCCCGAATTCTATTTTTTGTGTGTCTCATTTTAAATGCTTGGTGATTAAAAGTATCAGATTAACTGGATACTTTGTTGCAGAGTACAGCATTATGTCTTAGGTAGAGAATATACTAGGGGATTCAATGGAAATACTCTTTTAAAAATATAAATTGATTTAAAATATAAAGAGAACGTGATTTTATTTTTCCTTCAAATGTATAAGGGAACCTTTTCTCTAAGGATTGCACATCTGTAATATTTAATCATAATTAACAAGCAGAAAATACAGAGTGCACCAAGAAAATGTACATAAATTTTAAGAATGGATACAGCTGTGTTAAATTATGATACTATTTTATTTTCTAAAATTTTTAAGATTTATTATGCATTCTGATTTCTGAATAGCACTTAGGTACACTGTATCTCAAGGTTCAGTTTTCTAAGAATAATATAAATCTGGAATTTCAACAAGTTTCAATTTAGGCAGAATAAAACATTCAGAATTTATGTGAGAAACACTGTTGTTGTCATTTTTGAAGGCAGAATTATACCATGTATTTCAATGTATTAGAAGGAAAAGGAGTTTTTATTGAAGTATTATACAGTTTAAAAAAAAATCAATCCCTGCATACTGAACATTTCTAGTCCCAACCCTGAATTGTACCCATATTTAAAGTAAAAAATAAAAATTAAAAAATAGAATAAGCAAATAAAGTCAGTTGCATGTTTTACAGCTTTTAATGATTTATTCATTTAATTATTTATTTTAATGTTTAAAAAAATGTGGGGTACATTTCAGAGTCAGATGTACAAACATTGATTTTGCAGAGTTG
>NW_007127435.1:0-848 GCF_000164805.1 Carlito syrichta
GGTATATGCCTCCATTACGTAGCAGTATCCTCCACTCCCAATCTCACTCCTCCCCCTAAATAGTTTTCCCCTACTGCCAATCACTTTCTTACAGCACTATAAGTGATCACGTTCAGTTCATGAGTGAGAACATGTGTAACTCTGTTCTTTTTTTCTGTGATCAATCACTGAAAATGACCTACCTCATATCCATCAAACGTTCTGCAAAATCCTTCTATCTGTCCTTTTGTATGGCTGCATAATATTTCACTGTGTATATACCACATTTATTTTATCCATTCCAGCTTTGATGGGCAACGTGGTTGGTACCATGTTTTATTGTAATTGTGATTATAGCTGCAAAAAAAATTCTGGTGCAGGTATCTTTTGGTAAAATGATTTGAGTTCCTCCAGGTATATTCTCTACAGGGGAATTACTGAGTCACATGGTAGGTCAAGATCTTGTCCCTTTACAAACCACCACACTGTTTTCCAAAGATGTAGCTCTACTTTTCTGTTCACATGCAATGTAGAAGCATTTATTTCTTCCCAAATCCTGACCTGCATCTGTTACTGTATGGTTTATTAATGATTACCAGTCTTACAGGGGTTATGTGGTATTTCAAAATGGTTTCATTTGAAGTTCTTTGATGATGAATGAGGCTGAGCAATTTTCATGTGTCTGCTGGCTGCCCATATCTCTTCTTATGAAAAGTGTCCCATCACGTATTTTGCACACTTTTCAAAGTGAATGTTGTTCCGATTTTTCTGAGTGTTTGAGTTTCTTGTAGATCCCAGATGTTATGCCTTTTTACACATATACAGGTGGAGAATAGTTTTTCCCATTCTGTTGGTTGTATCGCTGCTGT
>NW_007127436.1:0-5332 GCF_000164805.1 Carlito syrichta
GATCACGTTCAGTTCATGAGTGAGAACATGTGTAACTCTGTTCTTTTTTTCTGTGATCAATCACTGAAAATGACCTACCTCATATCCATCAAACGTTCTGCAAAATCCTTCTATCTGTCCTTTTGTATGGCTGCATAATATTTCACTGTGTATATACCACATTTATTTTATCCATTCCAGCTTTGATGGGCAACGTGGTTGGTACCATGTTTTATTGTAATTGTGATTAGAGCTGCAAAAAAAATTCTGGTGCAGGTATCTTTTGGTAAAATGATTTGAGTTCCTCCAGGTATATTCTCTACAGGGGAATTACTGAGTCACATGGTAGGTCAAGATCTTGTCCCTTTACAAACCACCACACTGTTTTCCAAAGATGTAGCTCTACTTTTCTGTTCACATGCAATGTAGAAGCATTTATTTCTTCCCAAATCCTGACCTGCATCTGTTACTGTATGGTTTATTAATGATTACCAGTCTTACAGGGGTTATGTGGTATTTCAAAATGGTTTCATTTGAAGTTCTTTGATGATGAATGAGGCTGAGCAATTTTCATGTGTCTGCTGGCTGCCCATATCTCTTCTTATGAAAAGTGTCCCATCACGTATTTTGCACACTTTTCAAAGTGAATGTTGTTCCGATTTTTCTGAGTGTTTGAGTTTCTTGTAGATCCCAGATGTTATGCCTTTTTACACATATACAGGTGGAGAATAGTTTTTCCCATTCTGTTGGTTGTATCGCTGCTGTTCTGATCGTTTCTTTTGTTTTTCAAAAGTATATTAATTTGATGAGATCCCACTTGTCTAACGTACTTCTGAAGGCATCATTATTTAGGGCTCTGAATAGGAATTAGTTGCTGGTTCCAGTTTCGCCAGTGGTGTCTCCTGCGTTTCTAAGATTATTATAATTTGGTGTTTTATGTTTTGTGTTTGATCCATTTAGAGTTAATGTGTATGGTGATAGACAGAGGTCCTGTTTCAATCTTGTGCATTTTGTCAGCATTTTTGCAGCACCATTTACAGATTATGTTCTCCCATACTCAGTGGGTCTTGGAGGTTTTTCTAAAGATGAGTTGGTAGAGAATTTCAGAATTTCTTTCACTGTCCTTTTCCATTGGCTTACGGACCTATTCTTGTACCAATGCCAGACCTTTTTTATTTCTGTAAACATATACTAAAATTTGAAGTCTGGAATGGTGATAGCTTCTGCTTTGCTCCATTTGATAAGATTCTTTTGGCTATTCATGATTGTTTATGGTTTCATATGAATTGTTTATTGTAATTTCCAGGTCTGAGAAGAATGATGTTAACTTAATGGTTATTTCATTCATTCTGTAAATTGAGTAAACTTCTAATTTTTACATTAAAAGAGGTAAGTTAAGTCAGTGAAACAAATATGTCAAATAGTCATTTTTGACAACAGCCTCAGAAGTTTGACATCATAGTGGGAGGGACCTTGACTACTGAACAATCCTTAAGCTTCAAGCACTTGTGTACAGTGCAAGGCCAAATGTGGCAGACATGGTGGATTTCATTCCCAAGAAGTGAAGAGAAGCATGTGTTTACACCTATCCAAAAATTTCTCCAGGGATAAGTAAACATTCAAGAATCCTCTAAACGTGGTAGTCTTTTTTTAAAGCAGTCTAAATTGAGAAGACTGAGAAATACTCAAACTCAGAGTGGACTTGAGGGGGTTGCCCATGAGGTAGTCTTTTATTATTATGGTCACAGAGTCCTGTTGGAGCTTGGTTATTTCACAACCAAATAATATTTTATCACTTTCTTTAGTTTAGAAGTTTTTGGATGATTTTAGTATTTTGTAACAGTCTTTGAGCAGTTTTTCCTACAGGATTTGCACATTCCTTTTGATAAGATCATAATCAATCTTCCATAATTTTCAATTATCTAAATTTTTATACTAATGTAGAGCCCAAATACTTACTACTTTGTAAATCTCCATGTTATTTTTGTTTTTATATATTGGGCCTCAAATTCTCTTTTTTCTGTGTGCCTCATTTTAAATGCTTGGTGATTAAAAGTATCAGATTAATCAGATACTTTGTTGTAGAGTACAGCATTATGTCTTAGGTAGAGAAAATACTAAGGGATTCAATGGAAATAATCCTTTAAAAATATAAATTGGGTTAAAATATAAAGGGAATGTGATTTTATATTTCCTTCAAATATATAAGGAATACTTTTCTCTAAGAATTGCACATTTGTAACATTTAATAAAAATTAACAAGCAGAAAACACAGAATACACCTGGAAAATGTACATAAATTTTAAGAATGGAGAAATCTGTATTAAATTACGTTATTGTTTTATTTTCTAAAATTTTTAAGATTAATTATGCGTTCTGCCTTCTGAATAACCCTTAGGTACACTGAAACCGAAGATTCTGTTTTCTAAGAGTGATATAGATCTGGAATCTCAACAAGTTTCAATTTAGGCAGAATAAAACATTCAGAATTTATATGAGAAATACTGTAGTTGTCAATATTGAAGGCAGAATTATACTATGTATTCCAACGTATAAAATGGAAAAGGAGTTTTCATTGGAGTATTATACAATTAAAAAAAATTAATCCCACTGTGCTCGGTGGCTCAGCCTGTAATCCTTCACCTTTGGGAGGCTGACGGGAGTGGATTGCCTGGGCCCGCGGGTTCTAGGCCCTCGTGGGCAGCGAGACCTCATCTCTACAATAAATCAAAAAATCATCTGGGCATGGTAGCACATGCCTGTAATTTCGGGTAATTGGAAGGCTGAGGTGGAAGGAACTTTGGAACCCAGCAGATCGAGGCTGCTGTGGCCGGAAGCGCCAACTGCACGCCAGTCTGGGTTACAGTGAGACTCCAACTCAAAAAAAAAAAAAAACAATTCCTGCATGATGAACATTTGTAGACCCAACCCTGAATTGTACACAATTTTAAAGTAAAAAAAATAGAATAAACAAATAAAGTCATTGCAGGTTTTACACCATTCATTGATTTATTTATTTAAATATGTATTTTAATTTTTTAAAAATGTGAGGTACAATTCAGAGTTAGATATACAAACACTGATTTTGCATGGTCCCTGGTTGATGAGGTATGCCCCTCCCTTCCTTAACAGTATCCCTCCACTGCCAATCTCACCCGTCCCCCTAAACAGTTTTCGACTACTGCCAATCACTTGCTTACAACATTATAAGGTATCAAGTTCAGTTCTTGAGTGAGAACATATGGAACTCTGTTCTTTGTCTCTGTTCTTTGTTTCTGTGATAAGGAAGGGTCCTTGACTACTGTGCAATCCTTAGACTTCAAGCACTTGTGTACAGTGCTCTGCCAATGCGGTAGCCATGGTGGATTTCATTAAGAATTGAAGATAACCATGTGTTCACAACTATCCAAAAATTTCTCCAGGGAAAAGTGACCATTCAAGAATCCTCTAAATGAGATAGTCTTTTTTTTTTTAAGCAGTTTTATGGAGTGGACCTAGAAACCCTAAAACTGGGAGGGGAGCTGAGGGGGTTGACAATGAAGTAATCTTTTATTTCTATGGTTATGGAGTCCTCTTGGAGCTTGGTTTTAGCACAACCAAATAATATTTTAGCACTTTCCTTAGTTTAGAAACTTTTGGATGTTTTTAGTATTGTGTAACAGCCTTTGAGCAGTTTTTCCTACAGGATTTGAACATTGCTTTTGCTAAGATCATAATCAATTTTCCAGAAGATTCAATTATCAAAATTTTTATACTAATGCAGAACCCAAATACTTACTACTTTCTAAATCTCCACTTTATTTTGGTTTACACATATTGGACCCCAAATTCTCATTTTTCTGTGTGTCTCATTGTAAATGCTTGCTGATTGAAAGTATCAGATTCATCGGATACTTTGATGCAGATTACAGCACTATGTATTAGGTAGAGAAAATACTAGGAGATTCAAAGTAAATACTATTTTAAAAATATAAATTGGTTTAAAATATAAAGGCAACGTGATTTTATATTTCCTTCAAATGTATAAGGGAAACTTTTCTGTAAAGATTGCACATCTATAACATTTAATCAAAATTAACAAGCAGACAATACAGAGTGCACCAAGAACCTGTACACATATTTTAAGAATGGAAAAAGCTGTATTAAATTACGATACTGCTTTATTTCCTAAAATTATAAAGATTTTTTCTACATTCTGCCTTCTCAATAGCACTTAGGTACATAGAATCTGAAGGTTCAGTTTTCTAAGAATGATATAGATCTGGAACCTTAACAAGTTTCAATTTAGGCAGAATAAAACATTCTGAATTTATGTGAGAAACACTGTGGTTGTCAATTTTGAAGGTAGAATTATAACTTCTATTCCAACGTATTAAAAGAAAAAGGAGTTATCATTGGAGTATTATACACTTCTTAAAAAATCAATCCCTGTATAATATACATTTGTAGGCCCAAACCTGAATTGTAAATATTTTTAAAGAAAAAAATCCAAAAATAGAATAAACAAATAAAGTCAGTTGCATGTTTTACAGCTTTCATTTTTTATTAATTTGATTATATATTTTTATTTTTTTAAAAAATGTGGTGTTCAATTCAGAGTTAGATATACATCCATTGATTATGCAGGGTCCCTGGTTGATGAGGTATGCTCCTCCCTTCCTTAGCAGTATGCTTCCACTGCCAATCTCACCCCTCCCCTAAACAAGTTTCCACTACTGTCAATCACTCTCTTACAGCACTATCAGTGATCCAGTTCAGCTCACGAGTGTGAACATATGGAACTCTGTTCTTTGGTTCTGTGATAAATCACTGAAAATGATCTACCTCATATCCATCAAACGTTCTGCGAAATCCTTTTTCTGTCCTTTTTTATGACTGCATAATATTCCACTGTGTATATACCACATTTATTTTATCCTTTCCAGCTTTGAGGGGCAACGTGTTCGGTACTGTTAGAGACCAGCTCCAACTCGAGGGGGAGGGCCTGAGGCAAGAGAATCAGGTGCGGTGAAGAAAGAAGACACAAGTCAACTTTCTGGGTTGAGTTCGGGACTATTCCAAAGTTTATTCAATTTTCACATGTTTATATAGGGCATTTTCAACCCTTTAACCCCCTCACATATGTGCCCACAAATGCTTGCATTATGTTCTTTTTTACAATCAAATGTTTTACAATGATCTATTTGTTCCTCTCTCTCCCTTTTTATTTCCATTATGTTAAATCAGTAGACAGGAATGAAAAAAACTTCTGCCAAAAATTGTTAACTGTAACCTTTTAACTCTCACCCATTTTATAACATATTTCTAACTGATTCTTACATGTAACTTAGCAGTAATATATTGGCGTTTACAT
>NW_007127437.1:0-906 GCF_000164805.1 Carlito syrichta
CCTTTACAATCACTACACTGTTTTCCCAAGATGTTGCTCTACTTTTCAGTCAACAGGCAGTGTAGTAGCATTTATTTCTTCCCAAAACCTGACCTGAATCTGTGATTGTTTGTTTTATTAATGGTGGCCAGTCTTACAGGGGGTATGTGGTATTTCAAACTGGTTTCACTTGCATTTTGTTAATGATGAGTGAGGCTGAGCAATTTTCATGTGTCAGCTGGCTGTCCGTATCTCTTCTTATGAAAAGTGTCCAATCACGAATTTTGCACACTTTTCAAAGGGAATGTTAGTTGATTTTTCTGAGTGTTTGAGTTTCTTGTAGATCCTAGATGTTATACGTTTTTACAGATATGTGGAGAATCCTTTTCCCTCTCTGTTGGCTTATCCCTGCTCTTCTGTTGGTTTCTTTTGTTGTGCAGACGTATATTAATTTGAGGAGATCCCAGTTGTCTAACTTACTTCTTAAGGCATGGGTATTTAGGGCTCTCAAAAGAAATTAGTTTCCGTTTTCAGTTTCCCTAATGGTGTCTCCTGCGTTTTCTAAGACTATTATAGTCTGGTTTTTTACATTTAGGTCTTTGATCCATTTAGAGTTAATGTGTATGGTGATAGATAATGGTCCTGTTTCAATCTGTGCATGTTGTCAGCCTTTTCCCAGCACCATTTACTGAATATGTTCTAAATTACCCAGTGGGTCTCGGAGGTATTTTCAAAGATGACTGTGTTGAGAATTTGAGGATTTCATTCTCTGTCCAGATCCATTGACCAATGGACCTATTCTTATACCAATACCAGGCTCTGTTGATTACTATAAATATATAGTAACGTTTTAAGTCTGGAACTGCGATAGCTCCTCCTTTGTTTCTTTTTGTAATATTCTTTTGGCTATCCATGATTGTTTATGGG
>NW_007127438.1:0-834 GCF_000164805.1 Carlito syrichta
CTTACTTCTTAAGGCATGGGTATTTAGGGCTCTCAAAAGAAATTAGAATCCGTTTTCAGTTTCCCTAATGGTGTCTCCTGCGTTTTCTAAGACTATTATAGTCTGGTTTTTTACATTTAGGTCTTTGATCCATTTAGAGTTAATGTGTATGGTGATAGATAATGGTCCTGTTTCAATCTGTGCATGTTGTCAGCCTTTTCCCAGCACCATTTACTGAATATGTTCTAAATTACCCAGTGGGTCTCGGAGGTATTTTCAAAGATGACTGTGTTGAGAATTTGAGGATTTCATTCTCTGTCCAGATCCATTGACCAATGGACCTATTCTTATACCAATACCAGGCTCTGTTGATTACTGTAAATATATAGTAACGTTTTAAGTCTGGAACTGCGATAGCTCCTCCTTTGTTTCTTTTTGTAATATTCTTTTGGCTATCCATGATTGTTTATGGTTTCAAATGAATACTTTATTGCAATTTCCGGGTCTGAGAAGAAGGATGTTAACTTAATGGTTATTTCATTGATTCTGTAGGTTGACTAAAAGGCTAATTTTTAAATTAAAAGAGGTAAGTAAATTCAGGGAAACAAGCATGTCATATTTTCATTTATGACAACAACATCAGAACTTTGACATCATAATGGGAGGGACCTTGACTACTGAACAATCCTTAGGCTTCAATAACATGTGTACAGTGTTCTGCTAAATGCAGTAGACATGGTTGATTTCATTACCAAGAAGTGAAGAGAACTATGTGTTCACACATATCCAAAAATTTCTTCAGGGATAAGTGACCATTCAAGTATCTTCTAAACAAGGTAGTCTTTTTTAAGCATT
>NW_007127439.1:0-772 GCF_000164805.1 Carlito syrichta
TATTATAGTCTGGTTTTTTACATTTAGGTCTTTGATCCATTTAGAGTTAATGTGTATGGTGATAGATAATGGTCCTGTTTCAATCTGTGCATGTTGTCAGCCTTTTCCCAGCACCATTTACTGAATATGTTCTAAATTACCCAGTGGGTCTCGGAGGTATTTTCAAAGATGACTGTGTTGAGAATTTGAGGATTTCATTCTCTGTCCAGATCCATTGACCAATGGACCTATTCTTATACCAATACCAGGCTCTGTTGATTACTGTAAATATATAGTAACGTTTTAAGTCTGGAACTGCGATAGCTCCTCCTTTGTTTCTTTTTGTAATATTCTTTTGGCTATCCATGATTGTTTATGGTTTCAAATGAATACTTTATTGCAATTTCCGGGTCTGAGAAGAAGGATGTTAACTTAATGGTTATTTCATTGATTCTGTAGGTTGACTAAAAGGCAAATTTTTAAATTAAAAGAGGTAAGTAAATTCAGGGAAACAAGCATGTCATATTTTCATTTATGACAACAACATCAGAACTTTGACATCATAATGGGAGGGACCTTGACTACTGAACAATCCTTAGGCTTCAATAACATGTGTACAGTGTTCTGCCAAATGCAGTAGACATGGTTGATTTCATTACCAAGAAGTGAAGAGAACTATGTGTTCACACATATCCAAAAATTTCTTCAGGGATAAGTGACCATTCAAGTATCTTCTAAACAAGGTAGTCTTTTTTAAGCATTCCTTATTGAGTGAACCCAAAACTCCCAAACG
>NW_007127440.1:0-825 GCF_000164805.1 Carlito syrichta
TCAGAATAATCAGACACTTTATTGCAGAGTACAGCATTATGCCTTGGGTAGAGAAAATACTAGGGGATTCAAAGTAAATACTCTTTTAAAAATATAAATTGGGTTGAAATATAAAAGGAATGTGATTTTATATTTCCTTCAAATATATAAGGGAAACTTTTCCCTATGGATTTCATATCTGTAACATTTATTCAAAATTAACAAGCAGAAAATACAGAGTACACCTAGAAAATTTTCAAAAATTTTAGGAATGGAAACAGCTGTATTAAATTACAATACTGTTTTATTTTCTAAAATTTTTAAGGTTTATTATGCATTCTACCTTCTGAATATCACTGAGATACACTGAATCTCAAGGTTCAGTTTTGTAAGATTGATATAGATCTGGAATCTCAAAAAGAAACAATTTATGCAGAATAAAACATTCAGAATTTATGTGAGAAACACTGTAGTTGTCAATTTTGAAGGCAGAATTATACCATGTATTCCAACGTATTAAAAGGAAAAGGAGTTATCATTGGAGTATTATACAATTATTAAAAAAATCAATCCCTGTATAATGAACATTTCTAGGCCCAACCCTGAATTGCAACCATATTTAAAATAAAAAGAAAATAAAAAATATAATAAACAAATAAAATCAGTTGAATGCTTTACAGCTTTCATTTACTTATTTATTTACATATATATATATATATATATATATATATATATATATATAATGCATATATACACATATGCATTTTGGTTTGGAGTCTTACTCGGTCGCCCAGACTGGAGTGCAGTGGTTGCTCCAGGCACCGTAGCTTCAAATGATGGGTTCTG
>NW_007127441.1:0-774 GCF_000164805.1 Carlito syrichta
GAGTAGCCAACATTACAGGCATGGGCTACCAAGCCCGTCTGATTTTTTTTTTTTTTTTTTTACTGTAGAGGTGAAGTCTTGCTGCCCAGGTGGGTCTCGAACCCGCGGTCTCAGGCATCCACACACCTCAGCCTCCCAAACTTCGGGGATTAGAGGCTGACTCAGTGCTATTTTAATATTTTAAAAAATGTGGAGTACAATTCAGTGTTAGATATACAAACATTGATTATGCAGGGCCCTGGTTGATGAGGTATGCCCCTCCCTTCCTTTTCAGTATACCTCCACTGCCAATCTCACATCTCCACCTAAACAGTTTTCCACTACTGCCAATCACTTTCTTCCAGAAGTATAACTGATCAAATTCAGTTCATGAGTGAGAACATATGGAACTCTGTTCTTTGTTACTGTGATAAATCACTGAAAATGACCTACCTTATATCCATGAAACGTTCGGTAAAAACCTTCTATCTGTCATTTTAATGGCTGCATTATATTTCACTGTGTATATGCCACATTTATTTTTCCATTCCAGCTTTGATGAGCAACATGGTTGGTGCCATGCTTTTTTGCAATTGTGATTAGAGCTGCAAAAAACATACTGGTGCAGGTATTTTTCTGGTAAAATGATTTGAGTTCCTCCAAATATGTTCTCTACAGGGAAATTACTGAGTCACATAGTAGGTCAAGATCTTGTCCTTTTAAACACCACCACACTGTTTTCCAAAGATGTTGCTCTACTTTTTAGTCCACATGCAGTGTAGAAGCATTTATTCT
>NW_007127442.1:0-751 GCF_000164805.1 Carlito syrichta
TTTTTTTTTTTTTTTTTACTGTAGAGGTGAAGTCTTGCTGCCAGGTGGGTCTCGAACCCGCGGTCTCAGGCATCCACACACCTCAGCCTCCCAAACTTCGGGGATTAGAGGCTGAGCCTCAGAGCTCAGCTATTTTAATATTTTAAAAAATGTGGAGTACAATTCAGTGTTAGATATACAAACATTGATTATGCAGGGCCCTGGTTGATGAGGTATGCCCCTCCCTTCCTTTTCAGTATACCTCCACTGCCAATCTCACATCTCCACCTAAACAGTTTTCCACTACTGCCAATCACTTTCTTCCAGAAGTATAACTGATCAAATTCAGTTCATGAGTGAGAACATATGGAACTCTGTTCTTTGTTACTGTGATAAATCACTGAAAATGATCTACCTTATATCCATGAAACGTTCGGTAAAAACCTTCTATCTGTCATTTTTATGGCTGCATTATATTCCACTGTGTATATGCCACATTTATTTTTCCATTCCAGCTTTGATGAGCAACATGGTTGGTGCCATGCTTTTTTGCAATTGTGATTAGAGCTGCAAAAAACATACTGGTGCAGGTATTTTTCTGGCAAAATGATTTGAGTTCCTTCAAATATGTTCTCTACAGGGAAATTACTGAGTCACATAGTAGGTCAAGATCTTGTCCTTTTAAACACCACCACACTGTTTTCCAAAGATGTTGCTCTACTTTTTAGTCCACATGCAGTGTAGAAGCATTTATTTCTTCCCATATCCTGAC
>NW_007127443.1:0-2323 GCF_000164805.1 Carlito syrichta
CTTGCTGCCCACGTGGGTCTCGAACCCGCGGTCTCAGGCATCCACACACCTCAGTCTCCCAAACTTCGGGGATTAGAGGCTGAGCTATTTTAATATTTTAAAAAATGTGGAGTACAATTCAGTGTTAGATATACAAACATTGATTATGCAGGGCCCTGGTTGATGAGGTATGCCCCTCCCTTCCTTTTCAGTATACCTCCACTGCCAATCTCACATCTCCACCTAAACAGTTTTCCACTACTGCCAATCACTTTCTTCCAGAAGTATAACTGATCAAATTCAGTTCATGAGTGAGAACATATGGAACTCTGTTCTTTGTTACTGTGATAAATCACTGAAAATGACCTACCTTATATCCATGAAACGTTCGGTAAAAACCTTCTATCTGTCATTTTTATGGCTGCATTATATTCCACTGTGTATATGCCACATTTATTTTTCCATTCCAGCTTTGATGAGCAACATGGTTGGTGCCATGCTTTTTTGCAATTGTGATTAGAGCTGCAAAAAACATACTGGTGCAGGTATTTTTCTGGTAAAATGATTTGAGTTCCTCCAAATATGTTCTCTACAGGGAAATTACTGAGTCACATAGTAGGTCAAGATCTTGTCCTTTTAAACACCACCACACTGTTTTCCAAAGATGTTGCTCTACTTTTTAGTCCACATGCAGTGTAGAAGCATTTATTTCTTCCCATATCCTGACCTGCATCTGTTATTGTTGGTTTTATTAATGATGTCCAGTCTTACGGGGTGTATGTGGTATTTCAAAGTGGTTTCAGTTGTATTTCGTTTAGGATGAGTGAAGCTGAGCAATTTTCATGTGTCTGCTGTCTGTCCGTACCTCTTCTTATGAAAAATGTCCAATCAAGTATATTGCACACTTTTCAAGGGGAATGTTTGTGTGATATTTCTGAGTGTTTGAGTTTCTTGTAGATCCTAGATGTTATACCTATTTACAGATATGTGGAGAATCGCTTTTCCCATTCTGTTGGCTGTATCCCTGTTCTTCTGATGGGTTCTCTTATTGTGCAGACGTATATTAATTTGATGAGATCCCATTTGTCTAACTTATTTCTTAAGGCATGGGTATTTAGGGCTCTCAATAGTAATTAGTTGCCTGTTCCAGTTTCCCTAATGGTGTCTCCTTAGTTTTCGAAGACTATTATAATCTGTTTTTTTATGTTTCGTTCTTGGATCCCTTTAGAGTTAATGTGTATGGTGATAGATTGTGGTCCTGTTTCAGTCTTGTGCATGTTGCCATCCTTTTCCCAGCACCATTTACTGAATATGTTCTAAATTATCCAGTGGGTCTTGGCGGTTTTCTTAAAGATGAGTGGGTTAAGAATTTGAGGATTTCATTCTCTCTCCTGATCCATTGGCCTATGGACCTATTCTTGTACCAATACCAGGCTGTGTTGATTACTGTAAACATATAGTAAAATTTGAAGTCTGGAACTGTGATAGCTCCTGTTTTGCCTCTTTTTATAAGATTCTTTTGGCTATTCATGATTGTTTGTGGTTTCATATGAATATTTTATTGTAATTTCCAGGTCTGAGAAGAAGGATGTTAACTTAATGGTTATTTCATTGAATCTGTAGATTGACTAAAAGGCTAATTTTCACATTAAAAGAGATAAGTAAAGTCAAGGAAACAAGCATGTCTAATTGTCATTTATGACAGCAGCCTCAGAACTTTGACATTATAATGGGAGGTACCTTGACTACTGAGCAATCCTTAGGCTTCAACCACTTGTGTACAGTGCTCTCCCAAATGCGGTAGATATGCTGGTTTTCATTCCCAAGAAGTGCAGAGAACAATGTGTTCACTCCTACCCCAAATTTTCTCCAGGAATAAGTGACTATTCAAGTATCCCCTAAACGAGGTAGTCTTTTTTTTTTTTTTAAGCAGTCTTTATTGAGAGGACCGAGAAACTCCCAAACTGGGAGGGGACTCAGGGGGGTCGCCCTCGATGTAGTCTTTTATTATTATGGTCACGGAGTCCTGTTGGAGCTTGGTTATAGAAAAACCAAATAATATTTTGCACTTTCTTTAGCTTAGAAGCTTTTGGATGTTTTTAGTATTGTGTAACGGACTTTGAGCAGATTTTACTACAGGATTTCAACATTGCTTTTGCTAAGATCATATTCAATTTTTCAGAATTTTCAATTTTCTAATTTTTATACTAATGAGGTGCCCAAATACTTACTACTTTGTAAATCTTCATGTTATTTTGTGTTATATATATTTGGCCCCAAATTATTTTTTTCTCTGTGTCTCATTTAAAATGCTTGGGTTTCAAAATTATCAGGATAATCGGAT
>NW_007127444.1:0-4625 GCF_000164805.1 Carlito syrichta
TTCGTGATCCTTCCACCTAAGCCTTCCGAGTAGCCGGAATTACAGGCATGCGTTACCACACCTGGCTGATTTTTTGATTTATTGTAGAGATGAAGTCTCGCCTGCCCAGGCAGGGCTCAAACCCGCAGGCTCAGACAATCCACTCACCTCAGCCTCCCAAAGGCGCGGGATTACAGGCTGAGCCACCGAGCCCAGCTTTGGACCTATTCTTGTACTAACACCAGGCTGTGTTGATTAGTGTAAACATATAGTAAAGTTTGAAGTCTGGAACTGCGATAGCTTCTGCTTTGTTTCTTTTGATAAGATTCTTTTGGGTATTCATGATTGTTTATGGTTTCATATGAATTCTTTATGGTAATTTCCAGGTCTGTGAAGAATGATGTTAACGTAATGGTTATTTCATTGAATCTGTTGATTGACGAAAAGGCTAATTTTTACATTAAAAGTCATAAATTAAGTCAAGGAAACAAGCACGTCAAATTGTCACTCATGACATCACGCTCGGAACTTTGACATCATAATGGGAGGGACATTGACTACCAAGCACTCCTTAGGCTTCAAGCTCTATTGTACAGTGCTCTGCCAAATGCCGTAGATATGGTGGATTTCATTCCCACGAATTGAAGAGAACCATGTGTTCATACCTATTCAAAAATTTCTCAAGGAATAAGTGACCATGAAAGAATCCTCGAAAAAGGTATTCTTTTTTTAAAAAAGCAGTCATTATTGAGAGGACAGAGAAACTCCCAAACTGGGAAGGGACCTGAGGAGGTTGCCCACGAGGTAGTCTTTTATTATTTTGGTCACAGAGTCCTGTTGGAGCTTGGTTATAGCACAACCAAGTAATATTTTAGCACTTTCTTTAGTTTAGAAACTTTTGGATGTTTTTATTATTGTGTTACAGCCTTAGAGTTGTTTTTCCTACAGGTTTAGAGCATTGCTTTTGCTAAGATCATAATTACTTTTCCAGAATTTTCAATCATCTTAATTTTTATACTAATGCAGAGCCCAAATACTTACTATTTTGTACATCTCCATGTTATTTTGGATTATACATATTGGGTCCTAAATTCTCTTTTTCTGTGTGCCTCTTTGTAAATGCTTGGTGATTTAAAGTATCAGAATAATCAGACACTTTATTGCAGAGTACAGCATTATGCCTTGGGTAGAGAAAATACTAGGGGATTCAAAGTAAATACTCTTTTAAAAATATAAATTGGGTTGAAATATAAAAGGAATGTGATTTTATATTTCCTTCAAATATATAAGGGAAACTTTTCCCTATGGATTTCATATCTGTAACATTTATTCAAAATTAACAAGCAGAAAATACAGAGTACACCTAGAAAATTTTCAAAAATTTTAGGAATGGAAACAGCTGTATTAAATTACAATACTGTTTTATTTTCTAAAATTTTTAAGGTTTATTATGCATTCTACCTTCTGAATATCACTGAGATACACTGAATCTCAAGGTTCAGTTTTGTAAGATTGATATAGATCTGGAATCTCAAAAAGAAACAATTTATGCAGAATAAAACATTCAGAATTTATGTGAGAAACACTGTAGTTGTCAATTTTGAAGGCAGAATTATACCATGTATTCCAACGTATTAAAAGGAAAAGGAGTTATCATTGGAGTATTATACAATTATTAAAAAAATCAATCCCTGTATAATGAACATTTCTAGGCCCAACCCTGAATTGCAACCATATTTAAAATAAAAAGAAAATAAAAAATATAATAAACAAATAAAATCAGTTGAATGTTTTACAGCTTTCATTTACTTATTTATTTACATATTATATATATATATATATAATGCATATATACACATATGCATTTTGGTTTGGAGTCTTACTCGGTCGCCCAGACTGGAGTGCAGTGGTTGCTCGAGGCACCGTAGCTTCAAATGATGGGCTCTGGTGATACTTCCGCCTCAGCCTTCTGAGTAGCCAACATTACAGGCATGGGCTACCAAGCCCGTCTGATTTTTTTTTTTTTTTTTTACTGTAGAGGTGAAGTCTTGCTGCCCAGGTGGGTCTCGAACCCGCGGTCTCAGGCATCCACACACCTCAGCCTCCCAAACTTCGGGGATTAGAGGCTGAGCTATTTTAATATTTTAAAAAATGTGGAGTACAATTCAGTGTTAGATATAGAAACATTGATTATGCAGGGCCCTGGTAGATGAGGTATGCCCCTCCCTTCCTTTTCAGTATACCTCCACTGCCAATCTCACATCTCCACCTAAACAGTTTTCCACTACTGCCAATCACTTTCTTCCAGAAGTATAACTGATCAAATTCAGTTCATGAGTGAGAACATATGGAACTCTGTTCTTTGTTACTGTGATAAATCACTGAAAATGACCTACCTTATATCCATGAAACGTTCGGTAAAAACCTTCTATCTGTCATTTTTATGGCTGCATTATATTCCACTGTGTATATGCCACATTTATTTTTCCATTCCAGCTTTGATGAGCAACATGGTTGGTGCCATGCTTTTTTGCAATTGTGATTAGAGCTGCAAAAAACATACTGGTGCAGGTATTTTTCTGGTAAAATGATTTGAGTTCCTCCAAATATGTTCTCTACAGGGAAATTACTGAGTCACATAGTAGGTCAAGATCTTGTCCTTTTAAACACCACCACACTGTTTTCCAAAGATGTTGCTCTACTTTTTAGTCCACATGCAGTGTAGAAGCATTTATTTCTTCCCATATCCTGACCTGCATCTGTTATTGTTGGTTTTATTAATGATGTCCAGTCTTACGGGGTGTATGTGGTATTTCAAAGTGGTTTCAGTTGTATTTCGTTTAGGATGAGTGAAGCTGAGCAATTTTCATGTGTCTGCTGTCTGTCCGTACCTCTTCTTATGAAAAATGTCCAATCAAGTATATTGCACACTTTTCAAGGGGAATGTTTGTGTGATATTTCTGAGTGTTTGAGTTTCTTGTAGATCCTAGATGTTATACCTATTTACAGATATGTGGAGAATCGCTTTTCCCATTCTGTTGGCTGTATCCCTGTTCTTCTGATGGGTTCTCTTATTGTGCAGACGTATATTAATTTGATGAGATCCCATTTGTCTAACTTATTTCTTAAGGCATGGGTATTTAGGGCTCTCAATAGTAATTAGTTGCCTGTTCCAGTTTCCCTAATGGTGTCTCCTTAGTTTTCGAAGACTATTATAATCTGTTTTTTTATGTTTCGTTCTTGGATCCCTTTAGAGTTAATGTGTATGGTGATAGATTGTGGTCCTGTTTCAGTCTTGTGCATGTTGCCATCCTTTTCCCAGCACCATTTACTGAATATGTTCTAAATTATCCAGTGGGTCTTGGCGGTTTTCTTAAAGATGAGTGGGTTAAGAATTTGAGGATTTCATTCTCTCTCCTGATCCATTGGCCTATGGACCTATTCTTGTACCAATACCAGGCTGTGTTGATTATTGTAAACATATAGTAAAATTTGAAGTCTGGAACTGTGATAGCTCCTGTTTTGCCTCTTTTTATAAGATTCTTTTGGCTATTCATGATTGTTTGTGGTTTCATATGAATATTTTATTGTAATTTCCAGGTCTGAGAAGAAGGATGTTAACTTAATGGTTATTTCATTGAATCTGTAGATTGACTAAAAGGCTAATTTTCACATTAAAAGAGATAAGTAAAGTCAAGGAAACAAGCATGTCTAATGTCATTTATGACAGCAGCCTCAGAACTTTGACATTATAATGGGAGGTACCTGACTACTGACCAATCTTAGGCTTCAACCACTTGTCGTACAGTGCTCTCCCAAATGCGGTAGATATGCTGGTTTTCATTCCCAAGAAGTGCAGAGAACAATGTGTTCACTCCTACCCCAAATTTTCTCCAGGAATAAGTGACTATTCAAGTATCCCCTAAACGAGGTAGTCTTTTTTTTTTTTTTAAGCAGTCTTTATTGAGAGGACCGAGAAACTCCCAAACTGGGAGGGGACTCAGGGGGGTCGCCCTCGATGTAGTCTTTTATTATTATGGTCACGGAGTCCTGTTGGAGCTTGGTTATAGAAAAACCAAATAATATTTTGCACTTTCTTTAGCTTAGAAGCTTTTGGATGTTTTTAGTATTGTGTAACCGACTTTGAGCAGATTTTACTACAGGATTTCAACATTGCTTTTGCTAAGATCATATTCAATTTTTCAGAATTTTCAATTTTCTAATTTTTATACTAATGAGGTGCCCAAATACTTACTACTTTGTAAATCTTCATGTTATTTTGTGTTATATATATTTGGCCCCAAATTATTTTTTTCTCTGTGTCTCATTTAAAATGCTTGGGTTTCAAAATTATCAGGATAATCGGATACATTCTTGCAGAGTACAGCATTGTGTTTTAGGTAGAGAAAATACTAGGAGGTTCAATGGAAGTACTGTTTTGAAATGTAAATTGATTTAAAATATAAAGAGAATGTGATTTTATATATCCTTCAAATATATAAGAAAAACTTTTCTCTAAATTTTTATAATAATGCAGAGTCCAAATACTTACTAATTTGTACATCTCCATATTATTTTGGATTATATATATTGGGTCCTAAATTCCATTTTCTGTGTTCCTCAGTGTAAAAGCTTGATGATTAAAA
>NW_007127445.1:0-3224 GCF_000164805.1 Carlito syrichta
AAGCCAGTTGCATGTTTACAGCTTTCATTTATTTATTTTAATTTTTTAAAATATGTGGGTTGCAATTCAGAGTCTAGGTGTACAAACATTGATTATGCAGGGTCCCTGGTTGATGAGGTATGTCCCTACTTTCCTTATCAGTATCCTTCGACTGCCAATCTCACTCCTCCCCCTAAAATGTTTTTCTAATACTGCCAATCACTTGCTTACAGCACTATGAGTGATCAAGTTCAACACATGAGTGAGAACATATGGATCTCTGATATTGTTTCTGTAATAAATCAGTGAAAATGACCTACTTCATATCCATCAAACGTTCTACAAAATCCTTCTATCTGTCCTTTTTTATGGCTACATACTATTCTACTGAATACATACCACATTTATTTTATCTTTTCCAGCTTTGTTGGGCAACATGGTTCGTACCATTTTTTATTGCAATTTTGATTAGAGGTGCAAAAAACATACTCGTACAGGTATCTTTTTGGTAAAATGATTTGAGTTTATTCAGGTATATTCTCGACAGTGAAATTACTGAGTCACATGGTAGGTCAATATCCTGTCCCTTTACAAACCATCACACAGTTTTCCAAAGATGTTGCTCTACTTTTCAGTCCACACGTAGTGTAGAAGCATTTATTTCTTCCCAAATTCTTACCTGCATCTGTTATTGTTTGTTTTATTAATGATGGCCAGTCTTACAGCAGGTATGTGGAATTTCAAAGTGGTTTCATTTGCATTTCTTTGATGATGTGTGAGGCTGAGCAATTTTTATGTGTCTGCTGGCTGACCATATCTCTTCTTATGAAAAGTGTCTTCACGTATTTTGCACACTTTTCAAGGGAATGTTTGTCTGATTCTTCTGAGTGTTAGAGTTTCTTCCAGATCCTAGATGTTATGCCTTTTTACAGATATATAGGTGGAGAATCATTTTTCCCATTTTGTTGGTTGTATCCCTGCTCTTCTGATGGTTTCTTTTGTTTTGCAGAAGTACATAAATTTGATGAGGTCCCACTTATCTTACTTCTAAAGGCATGGGTATTTAGGTTTCTGAAGTGGAATTAATTTCCAGTTCCAATTTCCCTAATGGTGTCTTCTGAGTTTAGTAAGATTATTATAATTTAGTGTTTTATGTTTAGGTCTTTGATCCATTTAGAATTAATGTGTATGGTGAAGCTATGGGTCCTCTTTCAATCTTGTGCATGTTGTCAGCCTTTTTCCAGCACCATTTAATGAACATGTTCTCCATTAACCAGTGGGTCTTTGATGGTTTTTCAAAGAGGAGTTGGTTGAGAATTTGAGGATTTCATTCTCTGTCCTGATCCATTGACCAATGGACCTATTCTTGTACAAACACCAGGCTGTGTTGATTATTGTAAACATATAGTAAAGTTTGTAGTCTGGAACTGCGAGAGGAAATGCTTTGTATCTTTTGATAAGATTATTTTGGCTATTCATGATTGTTTATGGTTTCATATGAATTCTTTATAGTAATTTCCAGGTCTGAGAAGAATGATATAAACTTAATGGTTATTTCATTGAATCTGTAAATTGACCAAAAGGCTATTTTTTACATTAAAAAAGGTAAGTAAAATCACGGCAACAAACATGTCAAATTGTCATTTATAACATCAGCCTCAGAACGTTGACATCATAATGGGAGGGACCTTGACTACTGAGATCCTTATGCTTCAAGCACTTGTGTACAGTGAACTGCCAAATGCGGTGTACATAGTGGATTTCATTATCACAAAATGAAGAGAACCATAGGTTCACACCTATCCAAAAATTTCTCCAGGGAGAAGTGACAATTCAAGAATCCTCTCAAGGTGGTAGTATTATTTTTTTTAAAGCAGTGTTTATTGAGAGGACTGAGAAACTACCAAACTGGGAGGGTACCTGTGGGGGTTACCCAAGAGACAGTCTTTTATATTATGGTCAAGTAGTCCTGTGGGGCTTGGTTATAGCACAACCAAATAATATTTTAGCACTTTCTTTAGTTTAGAAAATTTTGGAGATTTGATAATTGTGTAACAGCCTTTGAGCAGTTTTTCCTACAGGATTCCAACATTGCTTTTGCTAAGATCATAATGACTTTTCCATAAATTTCAATTATCTAAATTTTTAAAGAAATGCAAAACCCAAATACCTACTACTTTGTAAATCTCCATGTAATTTTGGATTATATATATTGGGCCTCAAATTCTCTTTTCTCTGTGTGACTCATTATAAATGCATGGTGATTAAAAGTATCAGAAAAATCGGACACTTTGTTGCAGAGTACAACATTTTGTCTTAGGTAGAGAAAATACTAGGCAATTCAATGGAAATACTCGTTTAAAAATATAAATTGGGTTAAAATATACAGGGAATGTGGTTTGTATTTCCTTCAAATATATAAGGTAATCTTTTCTCGAAGGATTGCTCATCTGTAACATTTAATCAAAAAAACAAACAGAAAATTCAGAGTGCATCAAGAGAATATAGACAAACTTTAAGAATGGAAATTTCTGCATTAAATTACGATACTGTTTTATTTTCTAAAATTTTTAATATTTATTATGCATTCTACCTTCTGAATAGCACTTAGGTACACTGAATCTCAAGGTTCAGTTTTCTAAGAATAATATAGTTCTGGAATATCAACAAGTTTCAATTTAGGCAGAATGAAACATTCAGAATTTATGTGACAAATACTGTAGTTGTCAATTTTTTGAAGGCAGAATTATATCATATATTCCAACGTATTAAAGGGAAATGGAGTTATCATTGGAGTAATATACAATCGCATTTCTCTACACCAATAATAAAAAAACAGAAATTCAAATAAAAAACACAATCCCATTCACAACAGCCACAAAACATATGAAAGATCTTGGCATCTTCCTAATCAGAGATGTGAAAGTCCTTTACAGTGAAAATTACAAAACCCTGCTCAATGAAATCAAATATGACACAAAGAAGTGGGAAAATATTCCATGCTCATGGATTGGAAGAATCAAAATTGTGAAGATTTCCATCTTACCTAAGAAAATCTACAAATTTAATGCAATACCCATCAAACTATCAGCAACATTCTTCTCAGACCTAGAAAAAACAACACAGGGTTTCATATGGAAGCACAAATGTCCAAGAATAGCCAGAACAATCCTCAGCAAAAAAAAAAAAAAAAAAAAGTAGGTGGTATCACATTGCCAACCTTCAAACATTACTATAAAGCTACA
>NW_007127446.1:0-810 GCF_000164805.1 Carlito syrichta
CTGTGGGCTTAAAGGTATAGTAAAGAAACAATTCTGTAAATCAATAACTATAATATTAAAGTTAACATGTATAGTAATTCCAGGCTCCAATGCTCCCATGACTTCCATATAAGCGTTAATTGTTCTTAAATCCTGTAAAACTCTCCATTTACCAGAATTTTTCTTAATTACAAAAATAGGAGTGTTTCAAGGGCTAGTGATTGCCATTCGGGGGGCTAGTAGAAGGCTCTTTATGACCAGCCTCTAATTGTTGTTAACCTGTTTTTTGACTGCCTTAAGTTTTTCTGTTGGCATGGACTATTGTTCCCCACAAACCGGTTTGTCATCTTTTCAGGCAATCAGCCTTGAAAATAGTGGTCCCTAAGGTAAATTCAAATAACCAATACCTGTTATTTGGACAGGCTCCTGTATTCCTTGCCCATCTTTACCAAATCCCTTAAAGGGGTCATAGCCCATCTACAGCATTTGTGCTGAGACTTCATCATTGGGGCTATACAAAAGCATGCCCATTTGTGAAAGAATATCTCTTCCCCATAATGTAAAGGTGATAGATGGAATAACATATGGGCAAAAGGTTCCTGAAGTCTTACTATCTGCCCAATTTAAAATCTGTGAACTTTGGCTACTGAAGGTAATCAACCAATGCCTATGAGTCCTGAAGGAGCTATCTGAGTAGAATAGGAAGCAGGTCAATTTATCCCGGCAATACAAGAAACATTAACTCCTGTGTCTAACAAGCCGGTAATTTTCACTCCTTGTATAAATAATTCTTTTAGAGGTCTAGATTTAGTAACCTGAACCCAAAAAGCA
>NW_007127447.1:0-806 GCF_000164805.1 Carlito syrichta
CTCGGGTCTTGAACCCGCAGGTTCAGGAAATCCACTTACCTCAGCCTTCCAAACGTGCGGGATTACAGACTGAGTCACCGAGCTCGGCCATCTTTTTTTGTTTTTTAAAGCAGTCTTTATTGAGAGGACCAAGAAACACCCAAACTTGTAGGGGACCTAAGGGGGTTGGCCAACAGTTAGTCTTTTGTTATTATGGTCATGGAGTCCTGTTGGACCTTGGTTACAGCACACAAAAAATAATATTTTAGCACTTTCTTCAGTTTAGAAACTTTTGGATGTTTTTAGTATTGTGTAACAGCCTTGAGCATTTTTTCCTACAGAATTTGCACATTGCTTTTGCTAACGTCATACTCAGTTTTCCAGAATTTCAATTATCTAAATTTTTATATTAATGCAGATCCCAAATATTTACTACTTTGTAAATCTCCATGTTATTTTAGTTTATATATATATTGGGCCCCAAAATCTCTTTTTTCTGTGTGCCTCATTTTAAAAGCTTGGTGATTAAATTTATCAGTTTAATCGGATACTTTGTTGCAGAGTACAGCATTATGTCTTAGGGAGAGAAAACACTAGGGGATTGAATGGAAATGGTCTTTTAAATATATAAATTGGGTTAAAACATAAAGGGAATGTGATTTTATATTTCCTTCAATAATATAAGGGAACCTTTGTATAAGGATTTCACATCTGTAACATTTAATCAAAATTAACAAGCAGAAAATACAGAGTGCACGAAGAAAATATACACAAATTTAAAGAATGGAAAAAGCTGTATTAATTACGATACTGTTTTATTCTCTAAA
>NW_007127448.1:0-2638 GCF_000164805.1 Carlito syrichta
TTTAAAGTAAAAAAGTCAAAGAAAGTCATTTGCATGTTCTACAGCTTTCATTTATTTATTGATTTAGTTATTTATTTTAATTTTTTTAAATGTGGGGTACAATTCAGAGTTAGATATACAAACATTGATTCAGCAGGGTACATGGTTGATGAGGTATGGCCCTCCCTTCCTTAGCAGTATCCTTCCACTGCCAAGCTCACCGCTCCCCCCTAAGCAGTTTTCCAGTACTGCAAATCACTTTCTTACAGCACTGTAAGTGATCACGTTCAGCTCATGAGTGAGAACGTATGGAACCTTGTTCTTTGTTTCTGTGATAAATCACTGAAAATGACTTACCTCATATGCATCAAACGTTCTGCCAAATCCTTATATCTCTCCTTTTTTATGGCTCCATAAAATTCCCCTGTGTATATTCCACATTTATTTTATCCACTCCAGATTCTATGGGTAACATTGTTGGTACCATGTTTTTTTTCCAATTGTGATTAGAGGTGGAAAAATCATACATGTACAGGTATCTTTTCGGTAAAATGATTACATTCCTCTAGATATATTCTTTACAGGGGAATTACTGAGTCACATGGCTGGTCAATATATTTTTCCTTTACAAACCACCACACGAATTTCCAAAGATATTGCTCTACTTGTCAGTCTCATGCAGTGTAGAAGCATTTATTTCTTCCCAAATACTTAACTGCATCTGTTATTGTTTGTTTTATTAATGATAGCCAATCTCATAGGGGTTATGTGGTATTTCAAAGTGGTTTAATTTGCATTTCTTTGATGATGAGTGAGGCTCGGCAATTTTCATGTGTCTGCTGGCTGCCCGGATCTCTTCTTATGAAAAGAGTCCAATCACGTATTTTGTACACTTTTCAAAGGAAATGTTTGTCTGATTTTTCTGAGTGTTTGAGTTTCTTGTAGATCCTATATGTTATGCCTTTTTTTTTTTTTGAGTTGGAGTCTCACTCTGTCACCCAGACTGGAGTGCAATGGCCGCTCCCGGCCACCGCAGCCTCGACCTGCTGGGCTCCGGCGATCCTTCCACCTCAGCCTTCCAAGTAGCTGTAATTACAGGCATGCGCTACCACGCCCGGCTGATTTTTTGATTTATTGTAGAGATGAGTTCTCGAACCCGCAGGCTCAGGCAATTCACTCACCTCACCCTCCCAAAGGCGCAGGATTACAGGCTGAGCCACCGAGCCCGGCATATGTTATGCCTTTTTACAGATATATTGGTGGAGATTCGTTTTTCCCATTCTGTTAGCTATATCCCTGTTCTTCTGATGGTTTATTTTGTTTTGCAGAAGTATATTAATTCAATGAGATCTCACTTTTCTAACTTACTTCTTAAGGCATGGGTATTTAGGGATCTGAAGAGGAATTAGTTTCCGGTTCCAGTTTCCCTGATGGTGTCTCCTGCATTTTCTAAGATTATTATAATTTGGTGTTTTATGTTTAGGTCTTTGATCCATTTAGAGTTAGTGTGTATGGTGATAGATTGTGGTACTGTTTCAATCTTGTGCATGTCATCAGCCTTTTCCAGTACCATTTACTGAATATTTGAATATGTTCTCCATTACCCAGTGGGTCTTGGAGGATTTTTCACAGATGAGTCGTTGAGAATTTGAGCATTTCATTCTCTGTCCTGATCCATTGGCCTATGGACCTATTATTGTACCAATACCAGCCTGTGTTGATTACTTTCAAAATATAGTGAAGTTTGAAATCTGGAACTGTGATACCTCCTGCTTTGTTTATTTTAATAAGATTCTTTTGGCTACTGATGAGTGTGTATGGTTTCTTCTGAATTATTATTATTTTTTTGAGTTGGAGTCTCACTCTGTTGCCCATACTGGAGAGCAGTGACCCCTCCCATCCACCGAAGCCTCGAGGTGATGGGCTCCAGCGATTCTTCCAACTCAGCTTTCCAAGTATCCAGAATTACAGGGATGCTCTACCATGCTCGGCTGATTTTTTGATTTATTTTAGAGATGAGGTCTTGCTGTCCAGGGGGTCTCGAATGCACCGGCTCAGGCAATCCACTCGTCTCATCCACCCAAAGGAGCGGGATTACAGGCTGAGCCACTGAGTTCGGCCATATGAATCCTTTATTGTAATCTCCAGGTCTGAGAAGAATGATGTTAACTTAATTGTTATTTCATTGAACCTGTAGATTGACAAAAAGGCTCATTTTTACATTAAAAGAGGTAAGTAAACTCCGGGTAACAAGCATGTTAAATTGTCAATGATGACATCAGCCTCAGAACTTTGACATCATAGTGGGAGTGACCTTGACAACTGAGCAATCCTTAGGCTTCAAGCATTTGTGTACAGTGCTCTGCTAAATGCCATAGACATGGTGGATTTCATTCCCAAGAAGTGAAGAAAAGCATGTGTTAACACCTATCCAAAATTTTCTCCAGGGATAAGTGACCATTCAAGTATCCTCTATACGAGGTAGTATCTTATTATTATGGTCATGGAGTCCTGTTGGAGCTTGGTGATAGCACGACCAAATAATATTTTAGCACTTTCTTTAGTTTAGAACGTTTTTGAATGTTTTCAATATTGTGTAACAGCCTTTGAGCACTTTTTCCTACAGGACGTGAATTTTGCTTTTGCTAAGTTTATAATC
>NW_007127449.1:0-833 GCF_000164805.1 Carlito syrichta
TTTATTGTAATTTCCAGGTCTGAGAAGAAATGATGTTAACTTTAATGTTATTTCATGAATCTGTAGATTGACCAAAAGGCTAAATTTTACATTAAAAGAGGTAAGTAAAGTCAGGTAAATAAGAATGTCAAATTGTCATTGATGACATCAGACTCAGAACTTTGACATCATAATGGGAGGGTTCTTGAATACTGAGCAATCCTTTACCTTCAAGCACTTTTACACAGTGCTCTTCCAAATGTGGTAGACATGGTGGATTTCATTCCCAAGAAGTGAAGGGAACCATGTGTTCACACATATCCAAAAATTTCTACAGGGATAAGTGACCATTCCAGATTCCTCTAAACGATGTAGTTTTTTTTAAGCAGTCTTTATTGAGAGGACCGAGAATCTCCCAAACTGGGAGGGGTATTGAGGGAGTTGCCCACAAGGTACTCTTTTATTATTATGGCCACGATGTCCTGTTGAAGCTTGGTATGGCAAAACAAAATAATATTTTAGCACTTTAATTAGTTTAGAATCTTTTGGATGTTTTTAGAGCTGTATAACAGTTTTTGAGCTATTTTTCCTGCAAGATTTGAACATTGCTTTTTCTAAAATCATAATCAATTTTCCAGAATTTTCAATTATCTAAATTTTTAGTTTAACGAAGAGCCTACATACTTACTCATTTGTAAATCTCCATGTTATTTTGTTTTATATATATTGGGCGCCAAATTCTCTTTTTTCTCTGTGGCTCATTGTAAATGCTTGGTGACTAAAAGTATCAAATTAATCGGTACTTTGCAGCAGAGTACAGCATTATGTCTTAGGTAGAGGAAATGCTAGGGGAT
>NW_007127450.1:0-826 GCF_000164805.1 Carlito syrichta
TTATTTATTTTAATTATTTTAAAATGTGGGGTACATTTCAGAGTTAGATATAAAAACACTGTATATGCAGGGTCCCTGGAAGATGAGGTATGGCCCTCCTTCCTTAGCAGTATCCCTCCACTGCCAATCTCACTCGTCCCCCTAATCAGGTTTCCACTGATGCCATTCACTTTCTTACAGCACTATAAATGATCAAGTTCAGCTCATGAGTGAGAACATACGGAACTCTGTTCGTTGTTTCTGTGATGAATCACTAAAAATGACCTACCTCATATCCATCAAACGTTCTGCAAAATCCTTCTATCTGTCATTTTTTATGGCTGCATCAAGTTCCACTGTGTATATACCACATTTATTTTATCCATTCCAACTTTGATGGGCAACATGGTTGGTGCCATGTTTTTTGCAACTGTGATTAGAGCTGCAAAAACATACTGGTGCTTGTATCTTTTTGGTAAAATGATTTGAGTTCCTCAAGGTATATTCTCGACAGGGGAATTACTGAGTCACATGGTAGGTCAATGTCTTGTCACTTTACAAACCACCAAAGTATTTTCCAAAGATGTTGCTCTAATTTTCAGTTCACATGCAGAGCAGAATCATTTAATTCTTCCCAAATCCTGACCTGCCTCTCTTATTGTTTATTTTATTAATGATGGCCAGTCTTTCAGGGGGTATTTGGTATTTCAAAATGGGTTCATTTGCATTTCTTTGAGGAAGAATGAGGCTGAGCAATTTTCATGTGTCTGCTGGATGCCCGTATCTCTTCTTATGAAAAGTTTCCAATCACGTATTTTGCACACTTTTTAAAGGGATGGTTTGTTTG
>NW_007127451.1:0-899 GCF_000164805.1 Carlito syrichta
AATCCTCTAAACGAGGTAATCTTTTTTTTCAAGCCGTCTTTATTGAGAGAAAGGAGAAACATCCAAACTGGGAGGGGAACTGAATGTGTTGCCTTCGAGGTAGACATTTATTCTTATAGTCATGGAGTCCTGTTGGAGATTGGTTATAGCACAACCAAATAATATTTTAGCACTTTCTTAAGTTTAGAAACTTTTAGATGTCTTTAGTATTATGTAACAGCTTTTGAGCAGGTTTTCCTACAGGATTTGAACATTGCTTTTGCTAAGATCATAATCAATTTTCCAGAATTTTAAGTTATCTATATTTTTATACTAATACAGAGCCAATATACTTACTACTTTGTAAATATCCATGTCATTTTGGTTTATATATATTGGGCCCCAAATTCTCTTTTTTCTGTGTGCCTTATTGTAAATGCTTGGTGATTAAATGTATCAGATTAGTTGGATACTTTGTTGCAGAGTAAAGCATTATGTCTTAGGTAGAGAAAATACTAGGGGATTCAATGGAAATAATCTTTTTAAAATATAAATTGTGTTAAAATATAAGGGAACCTGATTATATATTTCCTTCAAATATATAAGGGAATCTTTTCTCTAAGGATTGCACATCTGTAACATTTAATCCAAATTAACAAGCAGAAAGTACAGAGTGCACCAAGAAAATGCACACAAATTTTAAAAATGGAAAAAAGCTGTATTAAATTACAATACTATATTGTTTTCTAAAACTTTTAAGATTAATTATGCATTCTACCTTCTGAATAGCTCTTACGTATAGTGAACCTTAAGGTTCACTTTTCTAAGAATGATATTGATCTGGAATCTCAACAAGTTTCAATTTAGGCAGAATAAAACATTGAGAATTTATGTGAGAAACACTGTAGTTTTCAATTTTG
>NW_007127452.1:0-786 GCF_000164805.1 Carlito syrichta
ATTTTCCAGAATTTTCATTGTGTAAATTTTTTTACTAATGCAGAGCCCAAATACTTATTCTTTGTAAATCTCCATGTTATTTTGTTTCATATATATTGATCCCCATATTCCCCATTTCTGTGTCTCATTGTAAATGCTTGGTGAGTAAAAGTTTCAGATTAATCAAATACTATGTTGCAGAGTACAGCTTTATGTGTTAGGTAGAAAAAATACTAGGGGTCAATGGAAATACACTTTAAAAATATAAATTGGGTTAAAATATAAAAGGAATGAGATTTTATATTTCCTTCAAATATATACGGGAAATATTTCTCTAACGATTGCACATCTGTAACATTTAATCAAAATTAACAAGCCAAAAATACAGAGTGCAACAAGAAAATATACACAAATTTTAAGAAAGGAAAAAGCTGTATTAAACAACAATACTGTTTTATTTTCTAAAATTTTTCATATTTATTATTCATTTTACCTTCTGAATAGCACTTGGGTACACTAAATCTCAAGGTTCCGTTTTCTAGGAAACATATAGATCTGGAATCTCAACAAGTTTCAACTAAGGGAAAATAAAACATTGAGAATTTATGTGAGAAACACTGTAGTTGTCAGTTTTGAAGGCAGAATTATACCATGTATCCCAAAGTATTAAAATGAAAATCAGTTATCATTGGAGAATTATACAATTATTAAAACATCAATTCCTGCATAATGAACATTTCTAGGCCCAACCCTGAATTGTAACCATTTTTAAAGAAAAAAAAAGTAGAATAAACAAATAAAGTCAGT
>NW_007127453.1:0-1388 GCF_000164805.1 Carlito syrichta
TAGTTGTCAGTTTGAAGGCAGAATTATACCATGTATCCCAAAGTATTAAAATGAAAATCAGTTATCATTGGAGAATTATACAATTATTAAAACATCAATTCCTGCATAATGAACATTTCTAGGCCCAACCCTGAATTGTAACCATTTTTAAAGAAAAAAAAAGTAGAATAAACAAATAAAGTCAGTTGCATATTTTACAGCTTCATTTAATTATTTATTTAATTATTTATTTTAATTTATTAAATAATGTGGTGACAATTCAGAGTTAGATATACAAACATTGGTTATGCTGTGTCCCTGGATGATGACGTATGCCCCTCGCATCCTTAGCAGTATCCTTCCACTGCCAATGACCTACAGCATATCCAGCAAATGTTCTACAAAATGCTTGTATCTGTCCTTTTTTATGGCTGCATAATATTCCAATGTGTATATACCACATTTATTTTATCCATTGCAGCTTTGATGGGCAACATGGTTGGTACAATGTTTTTTGCAATTGTGATTAGAGCTGCATAAAACATACTGGTGCACTTATCTTTTTGGTAAAATGATTTGAGTTCCTCCAAGTATATTCACGATGGGGGAATTACTGAGTCACATGGTAGATGCATATCTTATCTTTTACAAACCACCACACTGTTTTCCAAAGATGTTGCTCTACTTTTCAGTCCACATGCAGTGTAGATGCATATATTTCTTCCCAAATCCTTAACTGCATCTGTTATTGTGTGTTTGTTTATTTATTTATTTATTTATTTATTTATTTATTTATTTATTTATTTATTTTGTTTGTTTGTTTTTTGAGTTGGAGTCTCACTCTGTCGCCCAGACTGAATTCCAGTGGCCACTCCTGGCCACCGCAGCTTCAACCTGCTGGGCTTTGGCGACCCTTCAGCCTCAGCCTTCTGAGTAGCTGGAATTACAGTCATGCGCTACCACGCTCGGCTGATTTTTTGATTTATTGTAGAAATGAGATCTTGCATGCCCAGGCAGTCTCGAACCCGCGGGCTCAGGGAATCCACACACCTCAGCTTCCCAAAGGCGCGGGATTACAGGCTGAGCCACTGAGCCCAGCTCATTGTGTGTTTTATTAATGATGGCCAGTCTTACAGGGGGAATGTGGTATTTAAAATGTTTTCATTTGCATTTCTTTGATTATGAGTGAGGCTGAGCAATTTTCCTATTTCTGCTGGCTGACTGTATCTTTTCTTATGAAATGTGTCCAATAACGTATATTGCACATTTTTCAAAGGGAATGTTTGTCTGATTTTTCTGAGTGATTGAGTTTCCTTTAGATCCTAGATGTTATTCCTTTTTACAGTTATATAGGTGGAGAATCGTTTTTACCATTCTGTTGGCTGTATCTCTGCTTTTCTGATGGTTCT
>NW_007127454.1:0-4964 GCF_000164805.1 Carlito syrichta
CCATTTAGAGTAATGTGTATGGTGATAGATAGGGGTCCTGTTTCAATTTTGTGCATGTTGTCTGCCTTTTCCCAGCACCATTTACTGAATATGTTCTCCAGTACACACTGGATCTGGGAGGTTTTTTCAAAGAAGTGTTGTTTGAGAATTTGAGGATTTCATTTTCTGTCGATTCATTGGCCTATGAACCTATTCTTGTACTAATACCAGGCTGTGTTGATTACTATAAAGATGTAGTAAATTTTGAAGTCTGGAACTGCGATAGCTCGTGCTTTGTTTCTTTTTATAAGATTCTTTTGGTTATTCATGATTGTTTATGGTTTCATATAAATTCTTTATTGTAATTTCCAGGTCTGAGAAGAATGATGTCAACCTAATGGTTATTTCATTGAATCTTTAGATTGACTAAAATGCTAATTTTTACATTAAAAGTGGTCAGTAAAGTCAGGGAAACAAGCATGTCAAATTGTCATTCATGACATCACCCTCAAAAGTTTGACATCATAATGGAAGGGACCATGTCTCCTGAGCAATCCTTAGGCTTCAAACACTTGTGTACAGTGTTCTGCTAAATGCGGTAGACATTGTGAATATCATTACCAACAAGTTAAGAGAACCATGTGTTCACTCCTATCCAAATATCTCTCCAGGGATAAGTGACCATTCCAGAATCCTCTAAACGACGTAGTCTGTTTTTTAAAAGCTGTATTTATTGAGAGGACCGTGAAACTCACAAACTGCTATGGGACATGAGGGGGTTGCCCACGATGTAGACTTTTATTATTATGGTTACGGAGTCCTGTTGAGGCTTGGTTATAGCACAACCAAATAATATTTTAGCACTTTCTTTAGTTTAGAAACTTTTGAATGGTTTTAGTAATGTGTAACAGACTTTGAGCCATTTTTCCTACAGGATTTGAACATTGCTTTTTCTAAGATCATAATTAATTTTCCAGAATTTTCAATTGTGTAAATTTTTTTACTAATGCAGAGCCCAAATACTTATTCTTTGTAAATCTCCATGTTATTTTGTTTCATATATATTGATCCCCATATTCCCCATTTCTGTGTCTCATTGTAAATGCTTGGTGATTAAAAGTTTCAGATTAATCAAATACTATGTTGCAGAGTACAGCTTTATGTGTTAGGTAGAAAAAATACTAGGGGTCAATGGAAATACACTTTAAAAATATAAATTGGGTTAAAATATAAAAGGAATGAGATTTTATATTTCCTTCAAATATATACGGGAAATATTTCTCTAACGATTGCACATCTGTAACATTTAATCAAAATTAACAAGCCAAAAATACAGAGTGCAACAAGAAAATATACACAAATTTTAAGAAAGGAAAAAGCTGTATTAAACAACAATACTGTTTTATTTTCTAAAATTTTTCATATTTATTATTCATTTTACCTTCTGAATAGCACTTGGGTACACTAAATCTCAAGGTTCCGTTTTCTAGGAAACATATAGATCTGGAATCTCAACAAGTTTCAACTAAGGGAAAATAAAACATTGAGAATTTATGTGAGAAACACTGTAGTTGTCAGTTTTGAAGGCAGAATTATACCATGTATCCCAAAGTATTAAAATGAAAATCAGTTATCATTGGAGAATTATACAATTATTAAAACATCAATTCCTGCATAATGAACATTTCTAGGCCCAACCCTGAATTGTAACCATTTTTAAAGAAAAAAAAAGTAGAATAAACAAATAAAGTCAGTTGCATGTTTTACAGCTTCATTTAATTATTTATTTAATTATTTATTTTAATTTATTAAATAATGTGGTGACAATTCAGAGTTAGATATACAAACATTGGTTATGCTGTGTCCCTGGATGATGAGCTATGCCTCTCGCATCCTTAGCAGTATCCTTCCACTGCCAATGACCTACAGCATATCCAGCAAATGTTCTACAAAATGCTTGTATCTGTCCTTTTTTATGGCTGCATAATATTCCAATGTGTATATACCACATTTATTTTATCCATTGCAGCTTTGATGGGCAACATGGTTGGTACAATGTTTTTTGCAATTGTGATTAGAGCTGCATAAAACATACTGGTGCGCTTATCTTTTTGGTAAAATGATTTGAGTTCCTCCAAGTATATTCACGATGGGGGAATTACTGAGTCACATGGTAGATGCATATCTTATCTTTTACAAACCACCACACTGTTTTCCAAAGATGTTGCTCTACTTTTCAGTCCACATGCAGTGTAGATGCATATATTTCTTCCCAAATCCTTAACTGCATCTGTTATTGTGTGTTTGTTTATTTATTTATTTATTTTGTTTGTTTGTTTGTTTTTTGAGTTGGAGTCTCACTCTGTCGCCCAGACTGGAGTCCAGTGGCCACTCCTGGCCACCGCAGCTTCAACCTGCTGGGCTTTGGCGACCCTTCAGCCTCAGCCTTCTGAGTAACTGGAATTACAGTCATGCGCTACCACGCTCGGCTGATTTTTTGATTTATTGTAGAAATTGAGATCCTGCATGCCCAGGCAGTCTCGAACCCGCGGGCTCAGGGAATCCACACACCTCAGCTTCCCAAAGGCGCGGGATTACAGGCTGAGCCACTGAGCCCAGCTCATTGTGTGTTTTATTAATGATGGCCAGTCTTACAGGGGGAATGTGGTATTTAAAATGTTTTCATTTGCATTTCTTTGATTATGAGTGAGGCTGAGCAATTTTCCTATTTCTGCTGGCTGACTGTATCTTTTCTTATGAAATGTGTCCAATAACGTATATTGCACACAGTTCAAAGGGAATGTTTGTCTGATTTTTCTGAGTGATTGAGTTTCCTTTAGATCCTAGATGTGATTCCTTTTTACAGTTATATAGGTGGAGAATCGTTTTTACCATTCTGTTGGCTGTATCTCTGCTCTTCTGATGGTTTCTTTTGTTTTGCAAAAGTTTATTAATTTGATGAGATCCCACTTGTCTATCTTACTTTTTAAGGCATGAGTATTGAAGGCCCTGAAGAGAGCTTAGTTTCTGGTTCCAGTTTCCCTAATGGTGTCTCCTGCGTTTTCTAATATATTTATAATTTGGTGTTTTACGTTTAGGTCTTTAATCCATTTAGAGGAAATGTGTACGGTGATAGATAGGGGACGTGTTTAAATCCTATGCATGTTGTCAGCCTTTCCCAGCACCATTTACTAAAAATGTTCTCAATTAACCAGTGGGTCTTGGAGGTTTTTTCAAAGATGTGTTTGTTGAGAATTTGAGGATTTCATTCTCTGTTCTGATCCACTGGCCTATGGACCTCTTCTTGTACCAATACAAAGCTGAGTTGATTTCTGCAAACAAATAATAAAGTTTGAAGCATGGAACTGTGATAGCTCCTGCTTTGATTCTTTTGATAAGATTCTGTTCGCTATTCATGTTTGTTGATGGTTTCATATGAATTCTTTATTGCAATTTCCAGGTCTGAGAAGAATGATGTTAACTTAATGATTATTGTATGGAATCTGTAGAATGACTAAAAGGCTAAATTTTACATTAAAAGAGGTAAGTAAATTAAGGGATGAAAGCATATCAAATTGTCATTTATAACATCACCCTCAGAACTTTGACATCATAATCGTAGGGACCTTGACTACTGAGCAATCCTTATGCTTCAAGCACTTGTGTATAGTACTCTGCTAAATGCGGTAGACATGGTGTATTTCGTTCCCAAGAAGTGAAGAGAACCATGTGTTCATACCTATCCAAAAATTTCTCCAGGGATAAGTGACCATTCCAGAATCCTCTAACGTGGTAGTCTTTATTGTTTTTTAAAGCTGTGTTTATTGAGAGGATCGACAAACCCTCAAACTTGCAAGGGACATGAGAGGGTTGCCCAAGAGGTAATCTTTATTATTATGGTTACGGAGTCCTGTTGAGGCTTGCTTATAGCACAACCAAATAATATTTTAGCGCTTTTGTTAGTTTAGAAACTTTTGGATGTTTTTAGTATTGTGTAACAGCTTTGAGCAGTTTTTTCTACAGGTTTTGAACATTGCTTTTGCTAAGAACATAATCAATTTTCCAGAATTTTCAATTATCAAAATTTTAATACTAATGCAGAGCCCAAATACTTATACTTTGTAAATATCCATGTTATTTTGGTTCATATATATTGAACCCCATATTCCCCATTTCACTGTGCTTCATTGTAAATGCTTGGTGATTAAAAGTATCAGATTAATCGGGTACTTTGTTGCAGAGTACAGCATTATGTGTTACATAGAGAAAATACTAGGGGATTCAATGGAAGTACACTTTTAAAATATAAATTGGGTTAAAATATAAAGGGAATGAGATTTTATATTTCCTTCAAATATATAAGGGAAATATTTCTCTAACGATTGCACATCTGTAACATTTAATCAAAATTAACAAGCAGAAAATATAGAGTGCACCATGAATGTGTGCACAAATTTTAAGAATGAAAAAAGTTGTATTAAATTATTATACAGTTTTATTTTATACAACTTTTGAGGTTTATTATGCATTCTGTCTTTTGTATAGCATTTAGGTACACTAAATCTGAAGGTTCAGTTTTCTAGGAATCATATAGATCTGGAATCTCAACAAGTTTCAGTTTAGGGAGAATAAAACATTGAGAATACAGTGAGAAACACTGTAGTTGTGAATTTTGAAGGCAGAATTATAGCTTGCATTCCAAAGTTTTAAAAGGAAAAGCAGTTATCATTGGAGTATTACACAATTCTTAAAATATTAATCCCTGCATAAGGAACATTTCTAAACCCAAGCATTAATTGTAGCCATTTTTAAAGTGAAAAAAAAACAATAAACAAATAAAGTCAATGGCATGTTTTACAGCTTTCATTTATTCATTTATATATTTAATTATTTTAATTTTAAAAAAATATATGTGGTACAATTCTGAATTAGATATACAAACATTGATTATGCAGGGTACCTGTTTGATGAGGTATGCCCCTCCG
>NW_007127455.1:0-851 GCF_000164805.1 Carlito syrichta
TTTTTACAGATAAATAGGTGGAGAATTGTTTTTCCCATTCTGTTCGCTGTGTCCTGCTCTTCTGATGGTTTTCTTTGTTTTGCAGAAGTGTACTAATTTGATGGGATCCCACTTGTCGAACTTACTTCTTAAGGCATGGGTATTTAGGGTTGTGAAGAGCAATTAGTTTCCGGTTCCAGTTTCCCTAATGGAGTCTCCTGCATTTTATCAGATTATTACAATTTAGTGTTTTGCTTTTCGGTCTTTTTTCCATTTAGAGTTAATGTTTATGGTGATAGATACGGGTCCTGTTTCAATCTTGTTCATGTTGTCAGTCTTTTCCCAGCAGCATTTACTAGATATGTTCTCCATCAACCAGTGGGTCTTGGAGGTTTTTTCAATGATGAATTGGTTGAGAATGTGAGAATTTCATTCTCTCCTGATCCATTGGCCTATGGACCTATTCTTGTACCAATACTAGGCTGTGTTGTTTATTGTAAACATATAGTTAAGTTTGAAGTTTGGAAGTGTAATATCTCGTACTTTGTTTCTTTTGATAAGATTCTTTGGCTATTCAGGATTGTTTATGGTTTCGTATGAATTTTTTATTATAATTTCCAGGTCTGAGACGAATGATGCTAACTTAATGGTTATTTCATTGAATCTGTAGATTGACCAAAAGGCTAATTTTTACATTGTAAGTGGTAAGTAAAGTCAGGGAAACAAGCATATCAAATTGTCATTCATGACATCAGCCTCAGACATCTTAATGGGAGGGACCTGATGACTGAACAATCCTTAGGCTTCAAGCACCTGTGTACAGCGCTCTGCTAAATGTGGTAGATATGGTCGATTTCATTCCCAAGAAGGAA
>NW_007127456.1:0-751 GCF_000164805.1 Carlito syrichta
TTGTGAAGAGCAATTAGTTTCCGGTTCCAGTTTCCCTAATGGAGTCTCCTGCATTTTATCAGATTATTACAATTTAGTGTTTTGCTTTTCGGTCTTTTTTCCATTTAGAGTTAATGTTTATGGTGATAGATACGGGTCCTGTTTCAATCTTGTTCATGTTGTCAGTCTTTTCCCAGCAGCATTTACTAGATATGTTCTCCATCAATCAGTGGGTCTTGGAGGTTTTTTCAATGATAAATTGGTTGAGAATGTGAGAATTTCATTCTCTCCTGATCCATTGGCCTATGGACCTATTCTTGTACCAATACTAGGCTGTGTTGTTTATTGTAAACATATAGTTAAGTTTGAAGTTTGGAAGTGTAATATCTCCTACTTTGTTTCTTTTGATAAGATTCTTTGGCTATTCAGGATTGTTTATGGTTTCGTATGAATTTTTTATTATAATTTCCAGGTCTGAGACGAGTGATGCTAACTTAGTGGTTATTTCATTGAATCTGTAGATTGACCAAAAGGCTAATTTTTACATTGTAAGTGGTAAGTAAAGTCAGGGAAACAAGCATATCAAATTGTCATTCATGACATCAGCCTCAGACATCTTAATGGGAGGGACCTGATGACTGAACAATCTTTAGGCTTCAAGCACCTGTGTACAGCGCTCTGCTAAATGCGGTAGATATGGTCGATTTCATTCCAAGAAGTGAAGATAAACATGAGTTCAAATGGTGAACACATCCAAAAATTCTCCAGGGGT
>NW_007127457.1:0-779 GCF_000164805.1 Carlito syrichta
CCAAATACTTACTACTTTGTAAATATCCGTGTTATTTTGGTTCATATATATAAGGCCTCAAATTCTCTTTTTTATGTGTGCCTCATTGTAAATGCTTGGAGATTAAAAGTATTGGATTAATCAGATACTTTGTTGCAGAGTACAGCATTATGTCTTAGGTAGAGAAAATACTTGGGGATTCAATGGAAATACTCTTTCAAAAATATAAATTAGGTTAAAATATACAGGGAAGGTAGTTTTATTTTTCTTTCAACTATGTAAGGGAATCTTTTCTCTAAGGATTGCTCATCTGTAACATTTAAACAAAATTAACAAGCAGAAAATACAGAGTGCACCAAGAAAATGTACACAAATTTTAAGAATGGAAAAAGCTGTATTAAATTACAATGCTGTTTTATTTTCTTAATTTTTTAAGATTTGTTATGCATTCTGTCTTCTGAATAGTGCTTAAGTACACTGAATCAAAGTTCAGTTTCCTAAGAATGATATAGATTTGGAATCTCAACAAGTTTCAATTTACACAGAATAAATCATTCAAAATTTATGTTAGAAACACTGTAGTTGTCAATTTTGAAGGCATAATTATACCATTTATTCCAACGTATTAAAAGGAAAAGGTGTTATCATTGGAGTATTATACAATTCTGAAAAAAACAATTCCTGCATAATGAACATTTCTAGGTTAAACACTGAATTGTAACGATTTTTAAAGTAAAAAAATAAAAGTAGAATAAACAAAGCCAGTTGAATGATAGCAGTTTTAATTTATTTTTTATTTA
>NW_007127458.1:0-847 GCF_000164805.1 Carlito syrichta
TGGGTTGCCCACGAGTTAGTCTTTTGTTATTATGGTCACGGAGTCCTGTTGGTGCTTGGTTATAGCACAACCATATAATATTTTAGCACTTTCTTTAGTTTGTAAACTTTTTGATGTCTTTAGTATTGTATAACAGCCTTTGAACTGTTTATCCTACAGGATTTGAACATTGCTTTTGCTAAGATCATAATCAATATGCCAAAATTTTCAATTATCTAAGTATTTATACTAATGCAGGGCTAAATACTTAATACTTTGTACATCTCCATGTTATTTTGGTTTCTATATATTGGGTTCCAAATTCTCTTATTTCTGTGTGCCACGTTTAAAGTGCTTTGTGATTAAAAGTGTCAGATTAATCGAGTACTTTATTGCAGAGTACAACATTATGTTTACGTAGAGAATATACTAGGAGATTCAGTGGAAATACACTTTTAAAAATATAAATTGGGTTCAAATATGAAGGGAATGTGATTTTATAGTTCCTTGAAATACTTAAGGGGAAAGATTTCTAAGGATTGCACATCTCTAAAATTTAATCAAAATTAACAAGCAAAAAATACAGAATGCACCAAGAAAATTTTCAGAATTGAAAAAGCTGTATTAAATTGCGATATTGCTTTATTTTCTAAAATTTTAAAAATTGATTATGCTTTCTGCCTTTGGAATTGCAATTAGGTACACTGAATCTCAAGTTTCAGTTTTATAAGAATGATGTAGATCTGGATTCTCAACAAGATTCTATTTAGGCTGAATAAAACATTCAGATTTTATGTGAGAAACACTGCAGTTGTCAATTTGGAAGGCAGTATTATACCATGTATTCCCAACGTATTAAAGGGAAAAG
>NW_007127459.1:0-826 GCF_000164805.1 Carlito syrichta
TACTTGGTAGTCTGAGGTGGAAGGATTGCCCGGAGCCCAGTAGCGGGCTAGCTGCACTTCTGTCTGGGTGGCAGAGTGAGACTCCAACTAAAAAAGAAAAAAAAAAGAATGTTCTAAACTAGGTTTTTTTTTTAAAGCAGTCTTTATTGAGAGGACAGAGAAACTTCCAATCTGGGAGGGGAGATGAGTGGGTTGCCCACGAGGTACTCTTTTATTATTAGGGTACTTGAGTCCTGTTGGAACTTGGCTGTGGCACAACCAAATAATATTTTAGCACTTTCTTTAGTTTAGAACCTTTTGGATGTTTTTAGTACTGCATAACTTCCTTTGAGCCCTTTTTCCTACAGGATTTGAACATTGCTTTTGCTAAGATCATAACCAATTTTACAGAATTTTTAATTATCTAAATTTTTATACTAAAGCAGAGTCCAAATGCTTACTACTTTGTAAATCTCCACGTTATTCTGGTTTATACATATTGGGCCCCAAATTCTCTTTTTTCTGTGTGCCTCATTGTAAATGCTTGGTGATTAAAAGTATCAGATTTAAAAGATACATTGTTGCAGAGTACAGCATTATGCTTTGTTAGAGAAAATATTAGGGAAGTAAATGGAAATACTCTTTTAAAAATATAAATTGCGTTAAAATAAAAAGGAATTTGATTTTATATTCCCTTCAAATATATAAGGGAAACTCTTCTCTAAGGATTGCACATCTGTAACATTTAATCAAAATTAACAAACAGAAAATATACAGTGCAGCAAGAAAATATATACAAATTTTAAGCATGAAAAAAACTGTAATGAATTACAATACTGTTTTATGT
>NW_007127460.1:0-815 GCF_000164805.1 Carlito syrichta
TTTAGTCACATGCAGTGTAGTAGCATTTATTTTTTCCCGAATCCTGATCTGCATCTGTTATTTTTGTTTTATAATGATGGCCAGTCCTACAGACAGTATGTCGTATTTCAAAGTGTTTTCATTGGCATTTATTTGATGATGAGTGAGGCTGAGCAATTTTTCATGTGTCTCCTGGCTGCCCATATCTCCTCTTATGAAAAAGTGTCCAATCACGTATATTGTACACTTTTCAAAGGTAATGTTTGTCTGATTTTTCTTAGTGTTTTACTTTCTTGAAGATCCCAGATGTTATGCCTTTTTACAGATATATAGGTGGAGAATGGTTTTTCCCATTCTGTTGGCTGTATCCCTGCTCTTCTGATGGTTTCTTTTGTTTTGCAGAAGTATGCTAATTTGATGATATCCCACTTGTCTAACTTACTTCTTAAGGCATGGTTATTTAAGGCTCTGAAGAGGAATTCGTTTCTGGTTCCAGTTTCCCTAATGTTGTCTCCTGCGTTTTCTAAGAGTATTATAGTTTGTGGTTTTAGGTTTAGGTCTTTGATACATTTAGAGTTAATGTGTATTTTGATAGATAGGGTCCTGTATAAATCTTGTGCATGTTGTTAGCCTTTTCCCAGCACCTTTTACTGAATATGTTCTACATTACCCATTCGGTCTTGAGGGTTTTATCAAAGATGAACGGTTTGAGAATATGAGGATTTCATTCTCTGTCCTGATCCATTGTCCTATGGACCTATTCTTGTATCAATACCAGGCTGTGTTGATTACGGATAAACATATAGTAAAGTTGAAGTCTGGAACTGCCATAGCTC
>NW_007127461.1:0-796 GCF_000164805.1 Carlito syrichta
AGGCGTGGATATTTATGGCTCAGAAGAGGAATTCTTTCTGGTTCCAGTTTCCCTAAGGGTGTCTCCTGCATTTTCATATTATTATAATTTGGTATTTTACCTTTAGGCTTGATCCATTTAGAGTTAATGTGCATGGTGATAAATAGGTGTCCCGTTTCAATCGTGTGCATGTTGTCAGCCTTTTACCAGCACCATTAATGAATATGTTCTCAATTACCCAGTGGGTCTTAGAGTTTTTTTCAAAG
Source organism: Carlito syrichta (assembly GCF_000164805.1). NCBI lineage: Eukaryota > Metazoa > Chordata > Mammalia > Primates > Tarsiidae > Carlito > Carlito syrichta. The sequence goes on from NW_007127461.1 coordinate 246, forward strand.
ATGTGTTGGTTGAGAATTTGAGGATTTCATTCTCTGTCCTGATCAATTGGCGTATGGACCTATTCTTTTACCAATACCAGGTTGTGTTGATTATTGTAAACATACACTAAAGTTTGAAGTCTGGAATCCCGATAGCTCCTGCTTTGTTTTTTTGATAAGATTCTTTGCTATTCATTATTGTTTATGTTTTAATATGGATTCTTTATTGGAATTTCCAGGTCTGAGAAGTATGATGTTAGTTTAATGGTTATTTCATTGAATCTGTAGATTGACTAAAAGGCTAATTTTTACATTAAAAGAGGTAAGGAAACAAGCATGTCAAATTGACATTTATGATATTTGCCTCAGAACTTTACATCATAATTGGAGGCACCTTGACTACTGAGCAATCCTTAGGCTTCTAACACTTGTGTACAGTGCTTTGCCAAATGCGGTAGACATGGTGGATTTCATTTCCAAAAAGTGAAGAGAACCATGTGTTCACACCTATCCAAAAATTTCTCCCGGAATAAGTTACCATTCAAGAATTCTCTAAACAAAGTAGTATTTTT
>NW_007127462.1:0-895 GCF_000164805.1 Carlito syrichta
TAGCACAACCACATACTATTTTTAGCACTTTCTTTAGTTTAGAAACTTTTGGATGTTTTTAGTATTATGTCACAGCATTTGATCCATTTTTCTAACAAGATTCGAACATCACTTTAGTTAAGATATTCGTAAATTTTCCAGAATTTTTAATTTTCTAAATTTTTATTCTAATGCGGAGCCAAAATACATTGTAAATTTCCATGTTATTTTGGTTTATTTATATTGGGCCCTAAATTCTCTTTTTTCTGTGTGCCTGATTTTAAAAGCTTGGTGATTAAAAGTATCTGATTAATCAGATACTTTGTTGCGGAGTACAGTATTATGTCTTAGGTAGAGAAAATACTAGGGGATTCAAAGGAAATACCCTTTTAAAAATATAAATTGGATTAAAAAATAAAGGGAATGTGATTTTATATTTCCTTCAAATATATGAGGGAAAATTTTCTCTAAGGATTGTACATCTGTAATACTTAATCAAACAAGCAGAAAATGCAGTGTGCACGAAGAAAATATACACAAATTTTGAGAATAGAAAAAACTGTATTAAATTAGGATAGTGGTTTATTTTCTAAAATTTTTAAGAGTTATTATGCATTCTGTCTTCTGAATAGCACTTAGGTACACTGAATCTCAAGGTTCAATCATCTAAGAATGATATAGATCTGGAATCTCCACGAGTTTCAGTTTAGGCAGAATAAAACATGCAGAATTTATATGAGAAACACTGTAGTTGTCAATATTGAAGTCAGAATTATATGATGTATACTAACGTATTAAAAGGAAAAAGAGTTATCTTAGAATATTATACACTTCTTAATAAATCAATCCCTGCATAATGAACATTTCTATACACAACACCGAATTATAAACATTTTTACAATACGACAAAATAAAA
>NW_007127463.1:0-779 GCF_000164805.1 Carlito syrichta
GTGGATTTTATTCCCAAGAAGTGAATAAAACCATGTGTTCACACCTATACAAAAATTTCTCCAGGTTTAAGTGACCATTCAAGAATTCAATAAACGAGGTCTTTTCGTTGTTGTTGTTGTTAGGCAGTATTTGTTGAGACATAAGACAAACTCTCACACTGTGAGCTTACCTGAGTGGTTTGTCCATGAGGTAGTGTTTTAGTATTATGGTCACCGAATCCTTTTGGAGTTTGGTTATAGCACAACCACATACTATTTTAGCACTTTCTTTAGTTTAGAAACTTTTGGATGTATTTAATATTATGTAACAGCTTTTTAGATGTTTTTCTAACAGGATTTGAAAATCGCTTTAGCTAAGATCATCGTCAATTTTCCAGAATTTTCAATTATCTAAATTTTTATACTAATGAGGAGTCCAAATACTTACTAGTTTGTAAATCTCCATGTTACTTTGGTTTATGTATATTTGGGACCAAATTCTCTTTTTTTCTGTGTGCCTGATTTTAAATGTTTGGTGATTAAATGTATCAGATTAACTGGATACTTTGTTGCAGACTACAGCATTATGTCTCAGATAGAGAAAATACTAGGGGATACAATGTAAATACTCTTCTAAAAATATAAATTGGGTTAAAATATGAAGGGAATGTGATTTTATATTTCCCTCAAATACATAAGGGGAAATTTTCTCTAAGATTGCACATCTGTAACATTTAATCAAAATTACCAAGCCGAAAATACAGAGTCCACCAAGAAAATGTCAACAAATTTTAAGAATG
>NW_007127464.1:0-807 GCF_000164805.1 Carlito syrichta
AAATAAAAAAATTAAAAAAACAAATAAAATCAGTTGCATGTTTTACAGCTTTTATTTGTTTATTTTAATATTTTTTATCAATATTTTTTATTATGATATTGTGGGGTACAGTTAAAGGTGAGGTATATAAATATGTTTTGTTCAGGCACCCTGTTGATAAGAGGTGTTTCCCCATTCCCAGACAGATGTTTGCTACCGTTAATCCCATCTCCCTCCCTCCCATAATTTCCCACTATTGTCAGTCATTTTCTCATAGTGTTACATTGGATGTTTAAGGTCCATTATATGTGTGAGAACATGTGATACTCGGATCTTTGTTTCTGTGCGAGCTCACTCAGTATTATAGACTCTAGTTCCATCCAAGTTGCTGTGAAATTCATGAATTTGTTCTTTTGTATGGCTGCATAGTATTCCATCATGTATATGTGCCACATTTTTAAAATCCAGTCCTCTTTTGATGGGCAGCATTGTTGCTTCCACGTTCTTGTTATTATGAACAATGCTGCGATAAACATACAGGTGCAGGTATCTTTTTTTATAGAGTGATTTCAGTTCTTCAGGATATATTCCCAGAAGCGGGATTGCGGGGTCATATGGGAGGTTGATATTTAGAGCTTTTAGGAATCGCCACACTGCTTTCCACAGAGGTTGCACTAGTTTACACTCCCACCAACAGTGTAGCAGTGTTCTCTTTTTGCCACACGCTCTCCAGAACCTGTTATTTTTTGAGTTGCTGATGATTGTCATTCTGACTGGAGTGAGGTGATATCTCAGTGTGATTTTGATTTGTATCTCCCTGATGATTAG
>NW_007127465.1:0-3514 GCF_000164805.1 Carlito syrichta
TAATATTTTTATCAATATTTTTTAATATGATAATGTGGGGTACAGTCAAAGGTGAGGTATATAAATATGTTTTGTTCAGGCACCCTGTTGATAAGAGGTGTTTCCCCATTCCCAGACAGATGTTTGCTACCGTTAATCCCATCTCCCTCCCTCCCATAATTTCCCACTATTGTCAGTCATTTTCTCATAGTGTTACATTGGATGTTTAAGGTCCATTATATGTGTGAGAACATGTGATACTCGGATCTTTGTTTCTGTGCGAGCTCACTCAGTATTATAGACTCTAGTTCCATCCAAGTTGCTGTGAAATTCATGAATTTGTTCTTTTGTATGGCTGCATAGTATTCCATCATGTATATGTGCCACATTTTTAAAATCCAGTCCTCTTTTGATGGGCAGCATTGTTGCTTCCACGTTCTTGTTATTATGAACAATGCTGCGATAAACATACAGGTGCAGGTATCTTTTTTTATAGAGTGATTTCAGTTCTTCAGGATATATTCCCAGAAGCCGGATTGCGGGGTCATATGGGAGGTTGATATTTAGAGCTTTTAGGAATCGCCACACTGCTTTCCACAGAGGTTGCACTAGTTTACACTCCCACCAACAGTGTAGCAGTGTTCTCTTTTTGCCACACGCTCTCCAGAACCTGTTATTTTTTGAGTTGTTGATGATTGTCATTCTGACTGGAGTGAGGTGATATCTCAGTGTGATTTTGATTTGTATCTCCCTGATGATTAGTGAGGTTGAACATTTCTCCATGTGTCTGTTGGCAACTCAGATGTCTTCCTTTGTGAAGTGTCTGTTCATATCTTTTGCCCATTTTATAATGGAGTTGTTTGTTTTTTTCTTTTCAGTACGTTTGAGTTCCTTGTAGATACAAGATGTCAAGCCTTTGTCAGACCTGGTGTTGGAAAATACTTTTTCCCAGTCTGTAGGCTGCCTCCCTGCTCTCTTGATGGTTTCTTTGGCTTTGCAGAAGCTTGTCAGTTTGATAAGGTCCCACTTGTCTTTCTTGTCTCTTATGACCTGTGGGTTTCGAGTTTTGTTCAGGATTTGGCTGCCAGTTCCAATCTCCATGAGGATTTGTCCTTCATTTTCTAAGGTTTTTATTGGTCGAGGTTTTACGTTTAGGTCTCTGATCCATTTGGAGTTAACCTTTGTGCATGGGGATAGATAGGGGTCCTGTTTCAATTTTCTGCATGTGCTCAGCCAATTTTCCCAGCACCATTTACTGAATAGGTTCTCTTCTCCCCAGTGGAGTCTTTGCCGAAGATTGTTGGTTGAGAAATTGAAGTTTTGCTTCTGGAATCTCAATTCTATTCCATTGATCTATATGCCTGTTCCTATACCAATATCAAGCTGTTTTGATGATTGTAGCTTTATAGTAGAGTTTGAAGTCTGGTAATGTGACACCAACTGCTTTGTTTTTTTTTGCTGATGATTGTTCTGGCTATTCTTGGACGTTTGTGTTTCCATATGAATTCCTGTGTTGTTGTTTCTAGGTCTGAGAAGAATGTTCTTGGTAATTTGATGGGTATTTCATTGAATTTGTAGATTTCCTTAGGTAAGATGGACATCTTCACAATGTTAATTCTTCCAATCCGTGAGCATGCCATATTTTTCCCCTTGTTTGTGTCATGTTTGACGTCTTTGAGCAGTGTTTTGGAGTTATCATTGTAAAAGTCTTTCACGTCTCTGGTTAGGTAGTTGCCAAGGTATTTTATTTTATTTTTTGTGAGTATTGTGAATGGAATTGTGCTTTTTATTTAGGTTTCTGTTTGTTTATTATTGGTGTAAAGAAATGCGATTGTCTCTTGCACATTTATTTTGTATGCTGAGAATTTGCCAAAGGCCTTTATCAGGGTAAGGAGGTTTTTGACAGATTCTCTTGGGTTTTCAAGATACACAATCATATCATCTGCAAAGTGAGATAACTTGACTTCGTCTTTTCCTATTTGGATACCCCTGATTGCCTTCTCTTCTCTTATTGCTCAAGCCAGGACTCCCAATATTATGTTGAACAGGAGGGGTGAGAGTGGGCATTCTTGTCTTGTTCCCGTTTTCAGGGGAAATGGTTCCAATATTTGTCCATTTAGGAGTATGCTGGCTGTGGGTTTCTCATACATGGCTTTTACTATTTTGAGGTATGTTCCCCGTATGCCTGAATGTTCAAGGGTGTTTATTTCGAAGGGGTGCTGGATTTTATCAAAAGCATTTTCTGCATCTAATGATATTATCATGTGGTTTTTCTTTGACATCTGTTGATGCATTTTAATTACATTTATGGTTTTATGAATGTTGAACCAGCCTTGCATCCCAGGAATGAAGGCTACTTGATCATGATGGATGATTTTTGAGATGTTTGTTGAATCAGGTTTGCTTGGATCTTGTTGAGGATTTTAGCATCTATGCTCATCAAAGATATTGATCTGTCATTCTCTTTCTTTGTTGGATCTTTACCTGGCTTGGGTATCAATATGATATTGGCTTCGAAAAATGATTTGGGGAGAGTTCCATCTTTTCCAATTGCCTGGAATACCTTCAGTAGGATTGGTATCAACTCCTCTGTAAATGACTTGTAAAATTCTGCTGGAAAGTCATCTGGACCAGGGCTTTTTTTGTGGGTAGTTTTCTTAGTACATAGTCAATTTCCTTGATTGTTATTGGTCTAATTAGGGTCTCAACTTCTTCTTGTTTCAATCAAGGTAGGTTGTGTGAGGTAAGATAGTTCTCCATTTCCTTAAGGTTTTCAAGCTTGTTTCCATACAAGTGCACATAGTAGTTTCCAATGATCTTTTGTATTTCTTCAGAGTCAGATGCAACTTCATTTTTGTGTTTCTGATTGTGCTTATTTTCATTTTTTTCTTGTTTTTTATTGGTCAGTCTAGCCAGGGGACCATCGATCTTCTTTATCCTTTCGAAGAAGCAGCTTTTTGTTTCATTGATTTTTTTTTTTTTTTTTTTGCATTATCTTTTTGTCTTCTATGTCTTGGATTTGTCCTTTTATTTTGGTGATCTGGATTCTTCTGTTGACGTTAGGGTTTTTCTGGTCTTGCTTTTCCAGCTTCCTTAGGTGGCTTGTTAGGCTGTTAGTTTGTGGTCCTTCCATTTTCTTCATGTGTGTTTGTATGGATATAAATTCCCCTCTTACTACAGATTTTAAGGCGTCCCAGAGATTTTGGTAAGATGTTTCTTCATTTTCATTTGTTTCCAGGTACCTTTTGCTCTCTGTTTTGATTTCATCATTGACCTAGGAGTTGTTTAGTATCATGCTGTTTAGTGTCCATGTCTTTGGGGGTTTTGGGGGAAACTTGTTGGTGTCAATGTTTATTTTTAGAAGGTGCATGGTAGAATTTCGGTCCTTTTAAAATTGCTTATTCTTGATTTATGGCCAATTATGTGGTCATTCTTAAAATACTCATTCCATGTGGTGATGAGTAGAATGTGTATTCTCTGGTCTTTGGTTGGAGTTTCTGTACGTATCAATTAAGTCCATTTGGTCCAGAGTCAC
>NW_007127466.1:0-8697 GCF_000164805.1 Carlito syrichta
CCTCCCCTTAACCGTTTTCCTCGACTGCCAATCATTTCCTTACAGCACTATAATTGATCAATTTCAGCTCATGTGTGAGAACATATGGAGCTCTGTACTTTGTTTCTGTGATAAATCACTGAAAATTATGTACCTCATATCCATCAATCGTTCTGCAAAATCCTTCTGTCCTCTTTTATGGCTGCATAACATTCCACTGTGTATATACCACATTTATTTTATCCTTTCCAGCTTTGATGGGCAACATGGTTGTTACCATTTTTTTTTGCAGTTGTTATTAGAGGTGCAAAAATATACTGGTTCAAGTATCTTTTTGGTAAAATGATTTGAATTCCTCCAGGTATATTCTCTACAGCGGATTACTGTGTCACATGGTAGGTCAGTATCTTGTCACTTTAAAAACCACCACACTGTTTTCCAAAGGTGTTACTTTACTTTTCAGTCAGCATGCAGTGTAGAAGCATTTATTTTTTCTCAAATCCTTACCTGCATCTGTTATTGTTTGTTTTATTAATGATGGCCAGTCTTACGGGGGTATGTGGTATTTCAATGTTGTTTCATTTGCATTTCTTTGATGATGAATGAGGCTGAGCAATTATCATGTGTCTGCTTGCTGCCCGTGTCTATTCTTATGAAAAGTGTACAATCACGTATTTTGCACACTTTTCAAGGGAATGTTGGTCTGATTTTTGAGTGTTTGAGTTACTTGTAGATCCTAGATATTATGCCTTTTTACAGATATATAGATGGGGAAACATTTTTCCATTCTCTCGGCTGTATCCCTGCTCTTCTGATGGTTTCTTTTGTTTTGCTGAAGTATATTAATTTGATGAGATCCCACTTGTCTAACTTACTTCCTAAGACTTGTGTATTTAGGATTCTGAAGGGGAATCCTTTTGGTTCCAGTTTCCCTAATGGTGTCTCCTGTAATTTCTAAGATTACTATAATTTGGTGTTTTACGTTTAGGTCTTTAATCCATTTAGAGTTAATGTGTATGGTGATAGATAGGGATCCTGTTTCAATCTGGTTCATGTTGTCAGCCTTTTCCCAGCACCATTTACTGAATATGTTTTTCATTACCCATTGGGTCTTTGAGGTTTCTCCAAATATGAGTTGGTTGAGAATTTGAGGATTTCATTTTCTGTCCTGATCCATTGGCCTATGGAACTATTTTTGTATGAATACCAGGTTGTTTTGATTACTGTAAACATATAGTAAAGTTTGAAGTCTAGAACAGTGATAACTCCTGCTTTGTTTCATTTGATAAGATTCTTTTGGCTATTCTTGAGTGTTTATGATTTCATATGAATACTTTCTGTTTTTTTTTTCTTTAGTTGGAGTCTCACTCTGTTGCCCAGACTGGAGTGTAGTGACTGCTCCTGGCCACCGCAGCCTCTACCTGCTGTGCTCCAGTGATCCTTCCACCTCAACCTTCCAAGTAGCCTGAAACAGGCATGCGCTACCATGCCCGGCTGATTTGGGGATTTATTGTAGAGTTGAGGTCTCCCTGCCCAGGTGGGTCTCGAACTCTCGGGGTCAGGCAATCCACTCACCTCACCCTCCCAAAGGCACGGGATTACAGGCTGTGCCACCGAGGTCGGCTCTTATGAATACTTTATTGTAATTGCCAGGTCTGAGAAGAATGATATTAACTTCATGGTTACTTAATTGAATCTGTAGATTGTCCCAAAGGCTAATTTTTACATTAAAGATGTAAGCAAAGTCAGGGAAACAAACATGTCAAATTGTCATTTATGTCATCAGCCTTAGAACTTGGATATCATAATGGGAGGGACCTTGAATAATGAACAATCCTTAGGCTTCAAGTGCTTGTGTACAGTGCTCGGCCAAATGTGGTAGACATGGTGGATTTTATTCCCAAGAAGTGAATAAAACCATGTGTTCACACCTATACAAAAATTTCTCCAGGTTTAAGTGACCATTCAAGAATTCAATAAACGAGGTCTTTTCGTTGTTGTTGTTGTTAGGCAGTATTTGTTGAGACATAAGACAAACTCTCACACTGTGAGCTTACCTGAGTGGTTTGTCCATGAGGTAGTGTTTTAGTATTATGGTCACCGAATCCTTTTGGAGTTTGGTTATAGCACAACCACATACTATTTTAGCACTTTCTTTAGTTTAGAAACTTTTGGATGTATTTAATATTATGTAACAGCTTTTTAGATGTTTTTCTAACAGGATTTGAAAATCGCTTTAGCTAAGATCATCGTCAATTTTCCAGAATTTTCAATTATCTAAATTTTTATACTAATGAGGAGTCCAAATACTTACTAGTTTGTAAATCTCCATGTTACTTTGGTTTATGTATATTTGGGACCAAAATTCTCTTTTTTTTCTGTGTGCCTGAGTTTAAATGTTTGGTGATTAAATGTATCAGATTAAACTGGATACTTTGTTGCAGACTACAGCATTATGTCTCAGATAGAGAAAATACTAGGGGATACAATGTAAATACTCTTCTAAAAATATAAATTGGGTTAAAATATGAAGGGAATGTGATTTTATATTTCCCTCAAATACATAAGGGGAAATTTTCTCTAAGGATTGCACATCTGTAACATTTAATCAAAATTACCAAGCCGAAAATACAGAGTCCACCAAGAAAATGTCAACAAATTTTAAGAATGGAAAAAGCTGTATTAAATTATGATAGTTTTTTATTTGCTAAAATTTTTAAGATTTATTATACATTCTGCCATCTGAATAGTACACTGAAACTCAATGTTCAGTTACCTAAGAATGATATAGATCTGGAATCTCAAAAAGTTTCAATTTCAGCAGAAACAAAATTCAGAATTTATGTGAGACAAACTGTAGTTGTCTATTTTGAAGGCAGATATATACCATGTATTCTAACGCATTAAAAGGAAAACAAATTATCATTGGAGTATTATACACTTCTTAAAAAATCATTCCCTCCATAATGAACATTTCTAGGCCCAACCCTGAATTGTAACTATTTCTAAAATAAAAAAATTAAAAAAACAAATAAAATCAGTTGCATGTTTTACAGCTTTTATTTGTTTATTTTAATATTTTTTATCAATATTTTTTATTATGATATTGTGGGGTACAGTTAAAGGTGAGGTATATAAATATGTTTTGTTCAGGCACCCTGTTGATAAGAGGTGTTTCCCCATTCCCAGACAGATGTTTGCTACCGTTAATCCCATCTCCCTCCCTCCCATAATTTCCCACTATTGTCAGTCATTTTCTCATAGTGTTACATTGGATGTTTAAGGTCCATTATATGTGTGAGAACATGTGATACTCGGATCTTTGTTTCTGTGCGAGCTCACTCAGTATTATAGACTCTAGTTCCATCCAAGTTGCTGTGAAATTCATGAATTTGTTCTTTTGTATGGCTGCATAGTATTCCATCATGTATATGTGCCACATTTTTAAAATCCAGTCCTCTTTTGATGGGCAGCATTGTTGCTTCCACGTTCTTGTTATTATGAACAATGCTGCGATAAACATACAGGTGCAGGTATCTTTTTTTATAGAGTGATTTCAGTTCTTCAGGATATATTCCCAGAAGCGGGATTGCGGGGTCATATGGGAGGTTGATATTTAGAGCTTTTAGGAATCGCCACACTGCTTTCCACAGAGGTTGCACTAGTTTACACTCCCACCAACAGTGTAGCAGTGTTCTCTTTTTGCCACACGCTCTCCAGAACCTGTTATTTTTTGAGTTGTTGATGATTGTCATTCTGACTGGAGTGAGGTGATATCTCAGTGTGATTTTGATTTGTATCTCCCTGATAATTAGTGAGGTTGAACATTTCTTCATGTGTCTGTTGGCAACTCAGATGTCTTCCTTTGTGAAGTGTCTGTTCATATCTTTTGCCCATTTTATAATGGAGTTGTTTGTTTTTTTCTTTTCAGTACGTTTGAGTTCCTTGTAGATACAAGATGTCAAGCCTTTGTCAGACCTGGTGTTGGAAAATACTTTTTCCCAGTCTGTAGGCTGCCTCCCTGCTCTCTTGATGGTTTCTTTGGCTTTGCAGAAGCTTGTCAGTTTGATAAGGTCCCACTTGTCTATCTTGTCTCTTATGACCTGTGGGTTTCGAGTTTTGTTCAGGATTTGGCTGCCAGTTCCAATCTCCATGAGGATTTGTCCTTCATTTTCTAAGGTTTTTATTGGTCGAGGTTTTACGTTTAGGTCTCTGATCCATTTGGAGTTAACCTTTGTGCATGGGGATAGATAGGGGTCCTGTTTCAATTTTCTGCATGTGCTCAGCCAATTTTCCCAGCACCATTTACTGAATAGGTTCTCTTCTCCCCAGTGGAGTCTTTGCCGAAGATTGTTGGTTGAGAAATTGAAGTTTTGCTTCTGGAATCTCAATTCTATTCCATTGATCTATATGCCTGTTCCTATACCAATATCAAGCTGTTTTGATGATTGTAGCTTTATAGTAGAGTTTGAAGTCTGGTAATGTGACACCAACTGCTTTGTTTTTTTTTGCTGATGATTGTTCTGGCTATTCTTGGACGTTTGTGTTTCCATATGAATTCCTGTGTTGTTGTTTCTAGGTCTGAGAAGAATGTTCTTGGTAATTTGATGGGTATTTCATTGAATTTGTAGATTTCCTTAGGTAAGATGGACATCTTCACAATGTTAATTCTTCCAATCCGTGAGCATGCCATATTTTTCCCCTTGTTTGTGTCATGTTTGACGTCTTTGAGCAGTGTTTTGGAGTTATCATTGTAAAAGTCTTTCACGTCTCTGGTTAGGTAGTTGCCAAGGTATTTTATTTTATTTTTTGTGAGTATTGTGAATGGAATTGTGCTTTTTATTTAGGTTTCTGTTTGTTTATTATTGGTGTAAAGAAATGCGATTGTCTCTTGCACATTTATTTTGTATGCTGAGAATTTGCCAAAGGCCTTTATCAGGGTAAGGAGGTTTTTGACAGATTCTCTTGGGTTTTCAAGATACACAATCATATCATCTGCAAAGTGAGATAACTTGACTTCGTCTTTTCCTATTTGGATACCCCTGATTGCCTTCTCTTCTCTTATTGCTCAAGCCAGGACTCCCAATATTATGTTGAACAGGAGGGGTGAGAGTGGGCATTCTTGTCTTGTTCCCGTTTTCAGGGGAAATGGTTCCAATATTTGTCCATTTAGGAGTATGCTGGCTGTGGGTTTCTCATACATGGCTTTTACTATTTTGAGGTATGTTCCCCGTATGCCTGAATGTTCAAGGGTGTTTATCTCGAAGGGGTGCTGGATTTTATCAAAAGCATTTTCTGCATCTAATGATATTATCATGTGGTTTTTCTTTGACATCTGTTGATGCATTTAATTACATTTATGGTTTTATGAATGTTGAACCAGCCTTGCATCCCAGGAATGAAGGCTACTTGATCATGATGGATGATTTTTGAGATGTTTGTTGAATCAGGTTTGCTTGGATCTTGTTGAGGATTTTAGCATCTATGCTCATCAAAGATATTGATCTGTCATTCTCTTTCTTTGTTGGATCTTTACCTGGCTTGGGTATCAATATGATATTGGCTTCGAAAAATGATTTGGGGAGAGTTCCATCTTTTCCAATTGCCTGGAATACCTTCAGTAGGATTGGTATCAACTCCTCCGTAAATGACTTGTAAAATTCTGCTGGAAAGTCATCTGGACCAGGGCTTTTTTTGTGGGTAGTTTTCTTAGTACATAGTCAATTTCCTTGATTGTTATTGGTCTAATTAGGGTCTCAACTTCTTCTTGTTTCAATCAAGGTAGGTTGTGTGAGGTAAGATAGTTCTCCATTTCCTTAAGGTTTTCAAGCTTGTTTCCATACAAGTGCACATAGTAGTTTCCAATGATCTTTTGTATTTCTTCAGAGTCAGATGCGACTTCATTTTTGTGTTTCTGATTGTGCTTATTTTCATTTTTTTCTTGTTTTTTATTGGTAAGTCTAGCCAGGGGACCATCGATCTTCTTTATCCTTTCGAAGAACCAGCTTTTTGTTTCATTGATTTTTTTTTTTTTGCATTATCTTTTGTCTTCTATGTCTGGGATTTGTCCTTTTATTTTGGTGATCTGGATCTCTGTTGACGTTAGGGTTTTTCTGGTCTTGCTTTTCCAGCTTCATTAGGTGGCTTGTTAGGCTGTTAGTTTGTGGTCCCTCCATTTTCTTCATGTGTGTTTGTATGGATATAAATTCCCCTCTTACTACAGATTTTAAGGCGTCCCAGAGATTTTGGTAAGATGTTTCTTCATTTTCATTTGTTTCCAGGTACCTTTTGCTCTCTGTTTTGATTTCATCATTGACCTAGGAGTTGTTTAGTATCATGCTGTTTAGTGTCCATGTCTTTGGGGGTTTTGGGGGAAACTTGTTGGTGTCAATGTTTATTTTTAGAAGGTGCATGGTAGAATTTCGGTCCTTTTAAAATTGCTTATTCTTGATTTATGGCCAATTATGTGGTCGTTCTTAAAATACGTTCCATGCGGTGATGAGTAGAATGTGTATTCTCTGGTCTTTGGATGGAGTGTTCTGTACGTATCAATTAAGTCCATTTGGTCCAGAGTCACATTGAAGTTCCGGATCTCCTTCCTGATTTTTTTGCCTGATGATTTGTCTACGATTGTGAGAGGGGTATTAAAGTCCCCCGTTATGATGGTGTTAGAGTCAATATCTTTCTTTAGTTTCCTTAGAAGTGGCTTTATGAAAGTTGGCACACCTATGTTGGGAGCATATATGTTTAGGATAGATATTTCTTGATAGATTGAGCCTTTCATCATTATGTATTGACCTTCTGTATCTTTTGTGATTTTTGATTGCTTGAAGATTATTTTGTCTGATATAAGATTGCTACTCATCATTCCTTTTGTATTCTGTTCGCCACAGAGTTCATTTCCCATCTTCTTACTTTGAGTCTGTGGGTGTCCTTTCGAGGAAGGTGAGTCTCTTGAAGGCAATAGATTGTTGCCTGATGATATTTTCTCAATTTTACCATTCTATGTCTTTTCAGTGGTGCATTTAGTCCATTCACGTTTAGGCTAATAATTGAAATGCAAGAGTTGATCCCTGTCATAAGGTTCTTAGAGAGTTGTTGTTTCTGTTTGTTTGTTGTCTTCCTTTGGGTTTTGGAGTTGGTTCATTTGTGATTTTAATCTTTTGCCTGTCCTCTTGTGAAGAATGTTGTTCTTTTTGGCTTTTCTTCTGTGTTCAGTACTTTATTAAGTGTTTCTTGTATAGGTGGTGTGGTGGCAGCATAGGTTTTTAGGGTTTGGATATCTGGGAAAGATTTCAATTCTCCCTCACTAATGAAGATTAGTTTGGCTGGGTAGGTTATTCTTGGTTGAAATTGTTTATCTTATAGAAATTTGAAAATAGGGCTTCATGCTCTCCTAGCCTGATGGGTTTCTGTGGATAAATCTGCTGTTCTTCTAATTGGTCTTCCCTGGTAGGTAGTCTGACCTTTTTCTCTTGCTGCCTTTAGGATTTTTTCTTTTATAACTACTTTGCTTAGGTGAATTATTATGTTTCTGGGAGTTGGTCTTCTCATTTGTTGTCTTGCAGGGATTCTGTGAATTTCTTGTGCTTGAATTTTTGCATCAGTGATGAGATGAGGGAAGTTTTCTGGGATGATTTCATGGAATGTTTGTTCCAATGTGAACTCTAACTCTCTCTCTGCCTCAGGAAGGCCAATAACTCTTAGATTGGGTCTCTTGAAGTAATCATTCATGTCTTGAAAGTTTTGTTCTGAATTTGTGAGCTTCTTTTCTATGCTTTTGATAGTTTGGGTTAGTTCTGGATTTTGGACTTCAAGTTCTGAGATTCTATCTTCTGCTTGGATAGTTCTGCTTTCCATGCTAATTAGTTTATTATTTATTTCCATGATAGTATTCTTTACTGCTGTTATTTCTGTCATCCTCTTGTGTCTCCTCCATTTTTAAATTCTCTCTATTAATGCCTTGATGCCTGGGTTTGTTGCTTGTGACTAGTCATTCTGGGGGCTCTTCATGGTTTGTGTACCGAAGTCTGTTTTCTCAGTGTCTGACCTCCTAGGGGTCTGTGTGGGCCCTGTGTTCTTCTTTTGGGTTTTCTTTATTTTTGTGGATTTTCCCTCCCTACTTTTCGGTTCCCTTCACTTCTTCGTGTTCTTTAATTCTGTTATTCAGAGGTGGAGGTGTTTCTTTTACTTTTCTTTGTTCAATCTCCTATTCTTCCTAATTTATTTCCTCTTGCTTTGTTCAGTTCTGGAGTTGGACTATGGGTTGAGGGCAGATCCTTTTGTAGTTTTGGGATTTAATTAAGCAGGGAGCTGTGATTCACAATGTCTTTGCAGATCCAAGTGCTCACCAACAGCTGTATGGCTAGTCTGAAACCCACTTCCCACTGTCTTGGAGTCCTTCCGTACAGTGGGGTTGTAGGTTTACTCCCTTGGTTCCCCAGGTGTGATGATATCACATGCTACAGTGCATAGGGGAGTGAGTCTACTATGGATCACAACTTGCCATGGCAACTTCACTGGAGGAGTTCCCCAGGTCTCTCTCTGAGCTAGGGGCATGGCATGGCAGCGGGGAACTCAGAAGATCTTGCTTGCGGGCTTCACAGCCTGAAGTTGTGGGTGGCTTCAGGTATGAGCTGGGAATGACTGCATAGCCACCCAGTCCATCCACGGCAATTGCAGGAGTCAGCCGGTACCACCCTAGCAACTGCAGGAGCC
>NW_007127467.1:0-1003 GCF_000164805.1 Carlito syrichta
TTACTACAGATTTTAAGGCATCCCAGAGATTTTGGTAAGATGTTTCTTCATTTTCATTTGTTTCCAGGTACCTTTTGATCTCTGTTTTGATTTCATCATTGACACAGGAGTTGTTTAGTATCATGCTGTTTAGTGTTCATGTCTTTGGGGGTTTGGGGGGAAACTTGTTGGTGTCAATGTTTATTTTTAGAAGGTGCATGGTAGAATTTCGGTCCTTTTAAAATTGCTTATTCTTGATTTATGGCCAATTATGTGGTCGTTCTTAAAATATGTTCCATGCGGTGATGAGTAGAATGTGTATTCTCTGGTCTTTGGAAGGGGTGTTCTGTAAGTATCAATTAAGTCCATTTGGTCCAGAGTCACATTGAAGTTCCGTATCTCCTTCCTGATTTTTTTGCCTGATGATTTGTCTAGGATTGTGAGAGGGGTATTAAAGTCCCCCGTTATGACGGTGTTAGAGTCAATATCTTTCTTTAGTTTTCTTAGAAGTGGCTTTATGAAAGTTGGCCCACCTATGTTGGGAGCATATATGTTTAGGATAGATATTTCTTGTTGATGGATTGAACCTTTCATCATTATGTATTGACCTTCTGTATCTTTTGTGATTTTTGATTGCTTGAAGATTATTTTGTCTGATATTAAGATTGCTACTCCTCATTCCTTTTGTATTCTGTTCGCCTCAGAGTTCGTTTCCCATCTTCTTACTTTGAGTCTGTGGGTGTCCTTTCGAGGGAGGTGAGTCTCTTGAAGGCAATAGATTGTTGCCTGATGATATTTTATCCATTTTACCATTCTATGTCTTTTCAGTGGTGCGTTTAGTCCATTCACGTTTAGGCTAATAATTGAAATGCAAGAGTTGATCCCTGTCATAAGGTTCTTGGAGAGTTGTTGTTTCTGTTTGTTTGTTGTCTTTCTTTGGGTTTTGGAGTTGGTTCATTTGTGATTTTAATCTTTTGCATGTCCTCTTGTGAAGAATGTTGTTCTTTTTGCCTCTCTTCTGTGT
>NW_007127468.1:0-4763 GCF_000164805.1 Carlito syrichta
TAAGGATGCACATCTGTAACATTTAATCAAAATTACCAAGCCGAAAATACAGAGTCCACCAAGAAAATGTAAACAAATTTTAAGAATGGAAAAAGCTGTATTAAATAATGATACTCTTTTATTTTCTAAAATTTTTAAGATTTATTATACATTCTGCCTTCTGAATAGTACACTGAAACTCAACGTTCAGTTACCTAAGAATGATATAGATTTGGAATCTCAAAAAGTTTCAATTTCAGCAGAAACAAAATTCAGAATTTATGTGAGACAAACTGTAGTTGTCTATTTTGAAGGCAGATATATACCATGTATTCTAACGCATTAAAAGGAAAACGAATTATCATTGGAGTATTATACACTTCTTAAAAAATCATTCCCTCCATAATGAACATTTCTAGGCCCAACCCTGAATTGTAACTATTTTTAAAATAAAAAAATAAAAAAACCAAATAAAGTCAGTTGCATGTTTTACAGCTTTTATTTGTTTATTATTTATTTATTTATTTTAATATTTTTATCAATATTTTTTATTATGATATTGTGGGGTACAGTTAAAAGTGAGGTATATAAATATGTTTTGTTCAGGCATCCTGTTGATAAGAGGTGTTTCCCCATTTCCAGACAGATGTTTGCTACCGTTAATCCCATCTCCCTCCCTCCCATAATTTCCCACTATTGTCAGTCATTTTCTCATAGTGTTACATTGGATGTTTAAGGTCCATTATATGTGTGAGAACATGTGATACTCGGATCTTTGTTTCTGTGAGAGTTCACTCAGTATTATAGACTCTAGTTCCATCCAGGTTGCTGCAAAATTCATGAAATGGTTCTTTTTTATGGCTGCATAGTATTCCATCATGTATGTGCCACATTTTTTAAATCCAGTCCTCTTTTGATGGGCAGCATTGTTGCTTCCAGGTTCTTGTTATTATGAACAATGCTGTGATAAACATAGGGGTGCAGGTATCTTTTTTTTATAGAGTGATTTCAGTTCTTCAGGATATATTCCCAGAAGCGGGATTGCGGGGTCATATGGGAGGTTGATATTTAGAGCTTTTAAGAATTGCCACACTGCTTTCCACAGAGCTTGCACTAGTTTACACTCCCACCAACAGTGTAGAAGTGTTCTCTTTTTGCCACACGCTCTCCAGCACCTGTTATTTTTCGAGTTGTTGATGATTGTCATTCTGACTGGAGTGAGGTGATATCTCAGTGTGATTTTGATTTGTATCTCCCTGATGATTAGTGAGGTTGAACATTTCTTCATGTGTCTGTTGGCAGCTCGGATGTCTTCCTTTGTGAAGTGTCTGTTCATATCTTTTGCCCATTTTATAATGGGGTTGTTTGTTTTTTTTCTTTTCAGTACGTTTGAGTTCCTTGTAGATCCAAGATGTCAAGCCTTTGTCAGACCTGGTGTTGGAAAATACTTTTTCCCAGTCTGTAGGCTGCCTCCCTGCTCTCTTGATGGTTTCTTTGGCTTTGCAGAAGCTTGTCAGTTTGATAAGGTCCCACTTGTCTATCTTGTCTCTTATGACCTGTGGGTTTCGAGTTTTGTTCAGGATTTGGCTGCCAGTTCCAATCTCCATGAGGATTTGTCCTTCATTTTCTAAGGTTTTTATTGGTCGAGGTTTTACGTTTAGGTCTCTGATCCATTTGGAGTTAACCTTTGTGCATGGGGATAGATAGGGGTCCTGTTTCAATTTTCTGCATGTGCTCAGCCAATTTTCCCAGCACCATTTACTGAATAGGTTCTCTTCTCCCCAGTGGAGTCTTTGCCGAAGATTGTTGGTTGAGAAATTGAAGTTTTGCTTCTGGAATCTCAATTCTATTCCATTGATCTATATGCCTGTTCCTATACCAATATCAAGCTGTTTTGATGATTGTAGCTTTATAGTAGAGTTTGAAGTCTGGTAATGTGACACCAACTGCTTTGTTTTTTTTTGCTGATGATTGTTCTGGCTATTCTTGGACGTTTGTGTTTCCATATGAATTCCTGTGTTGTTGTTTCTAGGTCTGAGAAGAATGTTCTTGGTAATTTGATGGGTATTTCATTGAATTTGTAGATTTCCTTAGGTAAGATGGACATCTTCACAATGTTAATTCTTCCAATCCGTGAGCATGCCATATTTTTCCCCTTGTTTGTGTCATGTTTGACGTCTTTGAGCAGTGTTTTGGAGTTATCATTGTAAAAGTCTTTCACGTCTCTGGTTAGGTAGTTGCCAAGGTATTTTATTTTATTTTTTGTGAGTATTGTGAATGGAATTGTGCTTTTTATTTAGGTTTCTGTTTGTTTATTATTGGTGTAAAGAAATGCGATTGTCTCTTGCACATTTATTTTGTATGCTGAGAATTTGCCAAAGGCCTTTATCAGGGTAAGGAGGTTTTTGACAGATTCTCTTGGGTTTTCAAGATACACAATCATATCATCTGCAAAGTGAGATAACTTGACTTCGTCTTTTCCTATTTGGATACCCCTGATTGCCTTCTCTTCTCTTATTGCTCAAGCCAGGACTCCAATATTATGTTGAACAGGAGGGGTGAGAGTGGGCATTCTTGTCTTGTTCCCGTTTTCAGGGGAAATGGTTCCAATATTTGTCCATTTAGGAGTATGCTGGCTGTGGGTTTCTCATACATGGCTTTTACTATTTTGAGGTATGTTCCCCGTATGCCTGAATGTTCAAGGGTGCTTATCTCGAAGGGGTGCTGGATTTTATCAAAAGAATTTTCTGCATCTAATGATATTATCATGTGGTTTTTCTTTGACATCTGTTGATGCATTTAATTACATTTATGGTTTTATGAATGTTGAACCAGCCTTGCATCCCAGGAATGAAGGCTACTTGATCATGATGGATGATTTTTGAGATGTTTGTTGAATCAGGTTTGCTTGGATCTTGTTGAGGATTTTAGCATCTATGCTCATCAAAGATATTGATCTGTCATTCTCTTTCTTTGTTGGATCTTTACCTGGCTTGGGTATCAATATGACATTGGCTTCGAAAAATGATTTGGGGAGAGTTCCATCTTTTCCAATTGCCTGGAATACCTTCAGTAGGATTGGTATCAACTCCTCCGTAAATGACTTGTAAAATTCTGCTGGAAAGTCATCTGGACCAGGGCTTTTTTTGTGGGTAGTTTTCTTAGTACATAGTCAATTTCCTTGATTGTTATTGGTCTAATTAGGGTCTCAACTTCTTCTTGTTTCAATCAAGGTAGGTTGTGTGAGGTAAGAAAATCCTCCATTTCCTTAAGGTTTTCAAGCTTGTTTCCATACAAGTGCACATAGTAGTTTCCAATGATCTTTTGTATTTCTTCAGAGTCAGATGCGACTTAATTTTTGTGTTTCTGATTGTGCTTATTTTCATTTTTTTCTTGTTTTTTATTGGTCAGTCTAGCCAGGGGACCATCGATCTTCTTTATCCTTTCGAAGAACCAGCTTTTTGTTTCATAGATTTTTTTTTTTTTTTTTTGCATTATCTTTTTGTCTTCTATGTCTTGGATTTGTCCTTTTATTTTGGTGATCTGGATTCTTCTGTTGACATTAGGGTTTTTCTGGTCTTGCTTTTCCAGCTTCCTTAGGTGGCTTGTTAGGCTGTTAATTTGTGGTCCTTCCATTTTCTTCATGTGTGTTTGTATGGATATAAATTCCCCTCTTACTACAGATTTTAAGGCGTCCCAGAGATTTTGGTAAGATGTTTCTTCATTTTCATTTGTTTCCAGGTACCTTTTGCTCTCTGTTTTGATTTCATCATTGACCTAGGAGTTGTTTAGTATCATGCTGTTTAGTGTCCATGTCTTTGGGGGTTTTGGGGGAAACTTGTTGGTGTCAATGTTTATTTTTAGAAGGTGCATGGTAGAATTTCGGTCCTTTTAAAATTGCTTATTCTTGATTTATGGCCATTATGTGGTCGTTCTTAAAATACGTTCCATGCGGTGATGAGTAGAATGTGTATTCTCTGGTCTTTGGATGGGGTGTTCTGTAAGTATCAATTAAGTCCATTTGGTCCAGAGTCACATTGAAGTTCCGGATCTCCTTCCTGATTTTTTTGCCTGATGATTTGTCTAGGATTGTGAGAGGGGTATTAAAGTCCCCCGTTATGATGGTGTTAGAGTCAATATCTTTCTTTAGTTTTCTTAGAAGTGGCTTTATGAAAGTTGGCACACCTATGTTGGGAGCATATATGTTTAGGATAGATATTTCTTGATAGATTGAACCTTTCATCATTATGTATTGACCTTCTGTATCTTTTGTGATTTTTGATTGCTTGAAGATTATTTTGTCTGATATTAAGATTGCTACTCCTCATTCCTTTTGTATTCTGTTCGCCACAGAGTTCATTTCCCATCTTCTTACTTTGAGTCTGTGGGTGTCCTTTCGAGGAAGGTGAGTCTCTTGAAGGCAATAGATTGTTGCCTGATGATATTTTCTCAATTTTACCATTCTATGTCTTTTCAGTGGTGCATTTAGTCCATTCACGTTTAGGCTAATAATTGAAATGCAAGAGTTGATCCCTGTCATAAGGTTCTTAGAGAGTTGTTGTTTCTGTTTGTTTGTTGTCTTCCTTTGGGTTTTGGAGTTGGTTCATTTGTGATTTTAATCTTTTGCCTGTCCTCTTGTGAAGAATGTTGTTCTTTTTGGCTTTTCTTCTGTGTTCAGTACTTTATTAAGTGTTTCTTGTATAGGTGGTGTGGTGGCAGCATAGGTTTTTAGGGTTTGGATATCTGGGAAAGATTTCAATTCTCCCTCACTAATGAAGATTAGG
>NW_007127469.1:0-1143 GCF_000164805.1 Carlito syrichta
TCTACAGAAGAATTACTGATTCACATGGTAGTCAATATCTGTCACTTTAGAAAACATCACACTCTTTTCCAAGGGTGTTGCTCTACTTTTTAATCCACATGCAGTGTAGAAGCATTTAATTTTTACCAAATCCTTACCAGCCTCTGTTGCTATTTGTTTAATTAGTGATGGCCAGTATTTCAGGGGGTATGTGGTATTTCAAATTGGTATCAATTGCATTTCTTTGATGGTGAGTGAGGCTAAGCAATTTTCATGTGTTTGCTGTCTGCCCTTATGTCTTCTTAGGAAAAGTGTCCAATCACATATTTTGTATACTTTTCAAAGGGAAGATTTGTCTGATTTTTCTGAGTGTTTGAGTTTCTTGTAGCTCCTATATGTTATGCCTTTTTACAGATATATAGGTGGAGAATCGTTTTTCCCACTCTGTTGACTGCATCCCTGTTCTTTTGATGGTTTGTTTTGTTTTGCAGAAGTATATTAATTTGATGAAATCCCACTTGTCTAACTTACTTCTTACGGCATGGGTATTTAGGGTTCTGAAGAGGAATTAGTTTCCAGTTAGTTTCCATAACGGTGTCTCCTGTGTATTCTAAGATTATTATAATGTGGTGTTTTATGTTTAGGTCTTTGATCCATTTAGAGTTAATGTGTATGGTGACAGTTAGGGGTCCTGTTTCAACCTTGTGCATGTGGTCAACCTTTTCCCAGCACCATTAATGAATATGTTCTCCATTACCGATTGGGTCTTTGAGGTTTTTCCGAAGATGAGTTGGTTGAGAATTTGAGGATTTCAATCTCTGCCCTGATCCATTGGCCTAGGGACAGATTCTTGTACCAATACCAGGCTGTGTAGATTACTGTAAATATATAGAGACGTTTGAAATCAAGAACAATGATAACTCCTGCTTTGTTTCTTTTGATAAGATTCTTTTGGCTATTTTTGATTGTTTTTGGTTTCATTTGAATTCCTTTTTTTTTTTTTTTGAGTTGGAGTCCCACTTTTTCGACCAGACTGGAGTGCATTGGTTGCTCCCAGCCACTGCAGCCTCGACTTGCTGTGCTGCGGTGATCCTTCTGCCTCAGCCTACCAAGTAGCCTGAATTACAAGCATGTGCTACCACACCCGGCTGATTATTGGATTGG
>NW_007127470.1:0-5542 GCF_000164805.1 Carlito syrichta
TCTGTAGATCCTAGATGTTTTGCTGTTTTACAGATATATAGTGAGAACCGTTTTTCCCGCTCTATTGTCAGTATCCCTACACTTACGATGGTTTCTTTTGATTTGCAGAAGTATATTAATTTGATGAGATCCCACTTGTCTAGCTTACTTCTTATGGCATGGGTACTTAAGGTACTGAAAAGGAATTAATTTCCGGTTCCATTTCCATAACGGTGTCTCCTGTGTTTTCTAAGATTATTATAATTTGGTGTTTTACGTTTAGGTCTTTGATCCATTTAGAGTTAATATGTATGGTGATAGTTAGGGGTCCTCCTTCAATCTTATGCATGTGTTCAGCCTTTTCCCAGCACCATTTACTGAATATGTTCTATTTTTTCCAGTGGGTCTTGGAGGTTTTTTCAAAGATGAGTTGGTTGAGAATTGGAAGATTTCATTCTCTGTCCTGATCCATTGACCTATGGACCTATTCTTGTACTAATACCAAACTGTGTTGATTACTGTAAAGATATAGTAAAGTTTGAAGTCTGGAACAGTGATAGCTTCTGCTTTGTTACTTTTGATAAGTTTCTTTCTTCTATTTTTGATTGTTTTTGGTTTCATATGATTTTTTTTTCCGAGTTGGAGTCTCACTCTGTCAACCAGACTGCAGTGCAGTGGCCGCTACCAGTCCCTTCAGCGTCGACCTGCTGGACTCTGGCAATCCTTCTGCCTCAGCCTTCCAAGGAGCCACAATGACAGGCATGTGCTACCACACCCTTGTCATTTTTTGATTTATTGCAGTAATGTGGTCTCGCTGCCCAGGAGGGTCTCGAACCCGTGGGCTCAGTCAATGCACTAACCTCAGTCTCCCAAAGGCCCGGGATTACAGGCTGAGTCACCGAGCCCAGCTCATATGAATTCTTTATTGTAATTTCCATGTCTGAGTAGAATGATGTTCACTTAATGGTTATTTCATTGAATCTGTAGACTGCCTAACTTTTACATTAAAGAGGTTAGCAATGTCAGGGAAACAAGCATGTAAAATTGTCATTTATGAGATCAGCCCCAGAACTTTGACATTATAATGGAGCCACATTGACTACTGAGCAATCTTTAGGCTTCAAGGCCTGTGTACAGTGCTCTGCCAAATGCAGTAGACATTGTGGATTTCATTCCCAAGATGTGAAGAAAACCATGTATTCACACATCCAAAAACTTCTCCAGGGATAAGAGACCATTCAAGAATCCACTAAACGAGGTAGTCTTTTTTTTGTAATGTAGTATTTATTGAGTGGACAGAGAAACTTCCTCACTGGGAGGAGACCTGAGGGGTTGCCCATGAGGTAGTCTTTTATTATTATGGACACTGAATCCTGTTGGAGTTTGGTTATAGCAAAACCACATGCTATTTTAGCACTTTCTGTAGTTTAGAAACTTTTGGATGTTTTTAGTATTATGTCACAGCTTTGAGCCGTTTTTCTAACAGGATTTGAACACTGCTTTAGCTAAGATCATCGTCAATTTTCCAGAATTTTCAATCATCTAAATTTTTATACTAGTGCAGAGCGCAAATACTTACTACTGTGTAAATCTCCATGTTACTTTGGTTTATGTATATTGGGCCCCAAATTTTCTTTTTTCTGTTTGCCTGATTTTAAATGCTTGGTGATTAAAAGTATCAGATTAATCGAATACTTTATTGCGGAATACAGACTAGGTGATTCAATGGAAATACTCTTTTAAAAATACAAATTGGGTTAAAATATAAAGGGAAGGCATTTTATACTTCCTTCAAGAATATAAGGGAAACTTTTCTGTAAGGATTGCACATCTGTAACATTTAATCAAATTAACAAGCAGAAAATACAGAGTGCACCAAGAAAATGTACACAAATTTTAAGAATGGAAAAGGCTATTTTAAATTACTATACTGTTTTATTTTCTAAAATTTTTCAGATTAATTGTATATCCTGCCTTCTGAATTGCATTTAAGTACACTGAATCTCAAAGTTCAGTTATCTAAGAATGTATAGATCTGTAATCTCAACAAGTTTCAATTTAGGTAGAATAAAACCTTCCGTTTTTATGTGAGAAACACTGTAGCTGTCCATTTTGAAGGCAGAATTATAGCATGTATTCTAATGTATTTAAAAAAAGGAGTTATCATTGGAGTTTTATACACTTCTTAAATAACAATCTCTGCATAATGAGCATTTCTAGGTCCAACACTGTATTGCATCCATATTAAAGTAAACAAAATAAAATAAAAAACAGAGTAACATAATAAATTCGGTTGTAAGTTTTACAGCTTTCATTTATTTATTTATATATATATATATTTAAATGTGGGATTCAATTCATAGTTAGACATACAAACATTGATTATGTAGGGTCCCTGGTTATTGAAGTATGCCCTTCGCTTTCTTAGCAGTATCCCTCCACAGCCAATCTCACCCCTCCACCTAAGCAGTTTTCCACGACTGCCAATCACTTTCTTGCAGCACTATAAGTGTTCAAGTTCAGCTTATGAGTGAGTACATATGGTACTCTGTTCTTTTTCTGGGATAAATCACTGAAACGAGCTACGACATCTCGATCAAACGTTCTGAAAAATCCGTTTATCCGTAATTTTTTATGGCTGTATAATATTCCACTGTGTATATACCACATTTATTTTATCCATTCCAGCTTTGATGGGCAACGTGTTTGGTACTATGTTGTTTGCAATTGTGATTATAGCTGAAAAAAGCTTACTTGTGCATGTATCTTTTCGGTAAAATGATTTGAGTTCCTCCAAGTATATTCTCTATAGGGGAATTACTGAGTCACATGGTAGGTCAATATCTTGTCCCTTTAGAAACCACCACACTCATTTACAAAGATGTTGGTCTACTTTCAGTCCATATGCAGTTTAGAAGCATTTATTTTTTACCAAATCCTTACCAGCCTCTGTTATTGTTTGTTTTATTAATGATGGCTAGTCTTAGAGGGGGTATGTGATATTTCAAAGTGGTCTCATTTGAATTTCTTTAATGATGAGTAAGGCTGAGCAATATTCATATGTTTTCTGGCTGCCCATATCTCATCTTATGAAAAGTGTCCAATCACGTATTTTGCGCACTTTTCTAAGAGAATGTCTGTCTGATTTTTCTGAGTGTTTGAGTTTCTTGTAAATCCCTGATGTTATACTTTTTTACAGATATATAGTTGGAGAATCGTTTTTCTCACTCTGTTGGCTGTATCCCTGCTCTTCTGATCGTTTCTTTTGTTTTGCAGATGTATATTAATTTGATGAGATTCCACTTGTCTAACTTACAACTTATGTCATGGGTATTTAGGGTTTTCAAGAGGAATTAGTTTCCGGTTCCAGTTTCCATAATGATGTCTCCTGTGTGTTTTCTAAGATTATTATAATTTGGTGTTTTGCGTTTAGGTCTTTGATCCATTTAGAGTTAATGTGTACAGTGATAGTCAGGGATCCTGTTTCAGCCCTGTTCATGTTTTCAGCCTTTTCCCAGCACCATTTACTGAATATGTTCTCAATTAACCAGTGAATCTTGGAGGTTTTTTTCAAAGATGAATTGGTTGAGAATTTGAGGATTTCATTGTCTGTCCTGATCCATTGGCCTATGGACCTATTCTTGTACCAATACCAGGTTGTGTTGATTACAGTACACTTATAGAAAGTTTAAAGTCTGGAACAGTGATAGCTCGTGCTTTGCTACTTTTGATAAGATTTATTGTCTATTCTTGATTTTTTATGATTTCTGATGAAGTTGTTTTTTTGAGTTACTGTCTCACTCTTTCGCCGAGACTGGAGTACAGTGGCCCCTCCCAGCCACCGCAGGCTCTATCTGCTGGTCTCCGTCAATCCTTCGCCTCAGCTTTCTAAGGAGCCTGAATAACAAGCATGCGCTACCACGCCCGTCTAATTTATTGATTTATTGTAGAGATGAGTTTTCCCTGCCCAGGTGGGCCTCGAACCTGAGGGCTGAGGTAATACACTCACCTCAGCCTTCCAAATGCACAGGATTACAGGCTGAGCCACGGAGCCTGGCTAATATGAATTCTTTATTGTAATTTCGAGGTCTGAGAAGAATGATGTTAAATTCATGGTTATTTCATTGAATCTGTAGATCACCTAAAAAGGCTAATTTTTACATTAAAGAGGTAAGTGAAATCAGGGAAACAAGCATATCAAATTGTCCTTTATGACATCACCCTCAGAACTTTGACATCATAGTGGGAGGGACCTTTACTACTGAGCAATCCTTAGGATTCAAGGTCTTGTGTACTGTGCTCTGCCAAATGCGGCAGACAG
Source organism: Carlito syrichta (assembly GCF_000164805.1). Taxonomy (NCBI): domain Eukaryota; kingdom Metazoa; phylum Chordata; class Mammalia; order Primates; family Tarsiidae; genus Carlito; species Carlito syrichta. The sequence goes on from NW_007127470.1 coordinate 4,301, forward strand.
GGTGGATGTCAGTCCCAAGAAGTGAAGAAAGCTATGTGTTCACACCTATCCAAAAATTTCTCCAGGAATAAGTGATCATTCAAGAATCCTCTAAAAGAGGTAGTCTTTTTTTTTAAAGCAGTCTTTATTGAGGACAGAGAAACTCTCAAACTGCGAGGGGACCTCAGGGCATTGCCTACGAAGTAGTCTTTTATTATTATGGTCATGGAGTTCTGTTGGAGCTTGGTTATAGCACAACAAAATAATATTTTAGCACTTTCTTTAGTTTAGAAACTCTTGGATGTATTTAGTATTGTGTAATAGCCTTTGAGCAGTTTTTCCTACAGGACTTGAACATTGCTTTTGCTAAGATCATAATCATTTTTCCAGAATTTTCAAATATCTAAATTTTTATCCTAATGCGGAGCCCAAATATTAATACATTGTAAATCTCCATGTTATTTTTTTTATATATAGTGGGCCGCAAATTCTCTTTTTTCTGTTTGCGTGATTTTAAAAGCTTGGTGATTAAAACTATCAGATTAATCAGATACTTTGTTGCAGAGTACAGCTTTATGTCTTAGGTAGAGAATATACTAGGGGATTCAATGGAAATACTCTTTTAAAAATATAACTTGGTTTAAAATATAAAGGTAATGTGGTTTTATATTTCGTTCAAATGTATAAGGGAAACTTTTCTCTAAGGATTGCACATCTGCAACATTTAATCAAATTTAACAAGCAGACAATACAGAGTCACCAAGAACCTGTACACAAATTTTAAGAATGGAAAAAGCTGTATTAAATAACGATACTGTTTTATTTTCTAAAATTTTTAAGATTTTTTCTACATTCTGCATTCTCAATAGCACTTAGGTACACTGAATCTGAAGGTTCAGTTTTCTAAGAATGACATAGATCTGGAATCTCAACAAGTTTCAATTTATGCAGAGTAAAACATTCTGAATTTATGTGAGAAACATTGTAGTTGTCAATTTTGAAGGTAGAATTATACCATGTATTCCAACGTATTGAAAGAAGAAGGAGTTATCATTGGAGTATTAGACACTTCTTAAAAAATCAATCCCTGTATAATTAACATTTCTAGCCCCAAACCTGAATTGTAAACTTTTTTAAAGTTAAAAAAAATCAAAAAATAGAATAAACAAATAAAGTCAGTTGCCTGTTTTACAGCTTTCATTTTTTTATATTTAATTATTTATTTTCATTTTTAAAAAATATGGGGTAAAATTCAGAGTTAGA
>NW_007127471.1:0-852 GCF_000164805.1 Carlito syrichta
CCTCAGTCTCCCAAAGGCCCAGGATTACAGGCTGAGCCACCGAGCCCCGCTCATATGAATTCTTTATTGTAATTTCCATGTCTGAGTAGAATGATGTTCACTTAATGGTTATTTCATTGAATCTGTAGACTGCCTAAAAGGGTAACTTTTACATTAAAGAGGTTAGCAATGTCAGGGAAACAAGCATGTAAAATTGTCATTTATGACATCAGCCCCAGAACTTTGACATTATAATGGAGCCACATTGACTACTGAGCAATCTTTAGGCTTCAAGGCCTGTGTACAGTGCTCTGCCAAATGCAGTAGACATTGTGGATTTCATTCCCAAGATGTGAAGAAAACCATGTATTCACACATCCAAAAACTTCTCCAGGGATAAGAGACCATTCAAGAATCCACTAAACAAGGTAGTCTTTTCTTTTGTAATGTAGTATTTATTGAGTGGACAGAGAAACTCCCTCACTGGGAGGAGACCTGAGGGGTTGCCCACGAGGTAGTCTTTTATTATTATGGACACTGAATCCTGTTGGAGCTTGGTTATAGCAAAACCCCATGCTATTTTAGCACTTTCTGTAGTTTAGAAACTTTTGGATGTTTTTAGTATTATGTCACAGCTTTGAGCCGTTTTTCTAACAGGATTTGAACACCGCTTTAGCTAAGATCATTGTTAATTTTCCAGAATTTTCAATCATCTAAATTTTTATACTAATGCAGAGCGCAAATACTTACTACTGTGTAAATCTCCATGTTATTTTGGTTTATGTATATTGGGCCCCAAATTTTCTTTTTTCTGTTTGCCTGATTTTAAATGCTTGGTGATTAAAAGTATCAGATTAATCGAATACTTTATTG
>NW_007127472.1:0-976 GCF_000164805.1 Carlito syrichta
TTCAAGAGGAATTAGTTTCCGGTTCCAGTTTCCATAATGATGTCTCCTGTGTGTTTTCTAAGATTATTATAATTTGGTGTTTTGCGTTTAGGTCTTGATCCATTTAGAGTTAATGTGTACAGTGATAGTCAGGGGTCCTGTTTCAGCCCTGTTCATGTTTTCAGCCTTTTCCCAGCACCATTTACTGAATATGTTCTCAATTAACCAGTGGATCTTGGAGATTTTTTTCAAAGATGAATTGGTTGAGAATTTGAGGGTTTCATTGTCTGTCCTGATCCATTGGCCTATGGACCTATTCTTGTACCAATACCAGGCTGTGTTGATTACAGTACACTTATAGAAAGTTTAAAGTCTGGAACAGTGATAGCTCCTGCTTTGCTACTTTTGATAAGATTTATTGTCTATTCTTGATTTTTTATGATTTCTGATGAAGTTTTTTTTGAGTTAGTGTCTCACTCTTTCGCCAAGACTGGAGTATAGTGGCCCCTCCCAGCCACCGCAGGCTCTATCTGCTGGTCTCCTTTGATCCTTTGCCTCAGCTTTCTAAGCAGCCTGAATAACAAGCATGTGCTACCACGCCCGTCTAATTTATTGATTTATTGTAGAGATGAGTTTTCCCTGCCCAGGTGGGCCTCGAACCTGAGGGCTGAGGTAATACACTCACCTCAGCCTTCCAAATGCACAGGATTGCAGGCTGAGCCACGGAGCCTGGCTAATATGAATTCTTTATTGTAATTTCGAGGTCTGAGAAGAATTATGTTAAATTCATGGTTATTTCATTGAATCTGTAGATCACCTAAAAGGCTAATTTTTACATTAAAGAGGTAAGTGAAATCAGGGAAACAAGCATATCAAATTGTCCTTTATGACATCAGCCTCAGAACTTTGACATCATAGTGGGAGGGACCTTTACTACTGAGCAATCCTTAGGATTCAAGGTCTTGTGTACTGTGCTCTGCCAAATGCGGCAGACAGG
>NW_007127473.1:0-777 GCF_000164805.1 Carlito syrichta
GCCACCGCAGGCTCTATCTGCTGGTCTCCTTTGATCCTTCGCCTCAGCTTTCTAAGGAGCCTGAATAACAAGCATGCGCTACCACGCCCGTCTAATTTATTGATTTATTGTAGAGATGAGTTTTCCCTGCCCAGGTGGGCCTCGAACCTGAGGGCTGAGGTAATACACTCACCTCAGCCTTCCAAATGCACAGGATTACAGGCTGAGCCACGGAGCCTGGCTAATATGAATTCTTTATTGTAATTTCGAGGTCTGAGAAGAATGATGTTAAATTCATGGTTATTTCATTGAATCTGTAGATCACCTAAAAGGCTAATTTTTACATTAAAGAGGTAAGTGAAATCAGGGAAACAAGCATATCAAATTGTCCTTTATGACATCACCCTCAGAACTTTGACATCATAGTGGGAGGGACCTTTACTACTGAGCAATCCTTAGGATTCAAGGTCTTGTGTACTGTGCTCTGCCAAATGCGGCAGACAGGGTGGATGTCAGTCCCAAGAAGTGAAGAAAGCTATGTGTTCACACCTATCCAAAAATTTCTCCAGGAATAAGTGACCATTCAAGAATCCTCTAAAAGAGGTAGTCTTTTTTTTTTAAGCAGTCTTTATTGAGGACAGAGAAACTCTCAAACTGCGAGGGGACCTCAGGGCATTGCCTACGAAGTAGTATTTTATTATTATGGTCATGGAGTCCTGTTGGAGCTTGGTTATAGCACAACAAAATAATATTTTAGCACTTTCTTTAGTTTAGAACTCTTGGATGTATTTAGTATTG
>NW_007127474.1:0-1062 GCF_000164805.1 Carlito syrichta
TGATTATGCAGGGTCACTGGTTGATGAGGTATGCCCCTCCCTTCCATTGCAGTATCCCTCTACTGCCAATCTCACCCCTCCCCTTAAACAGTTTTCCACTACTGCCAATCACTTTCTTACAGCACTATAAGTGATCAAGTTCAGCTCATGAGTGAGAACATATGGACCTCTGTTTTTGTTTCTGTGATCAATCACTGAAAATGACCTACGGCATATCAATCAAACGTTCTGGAAAATCCTTCTATCTGTTCTTTTTTATGTCTGCATAATATTCCACAGTGCATATACCACATTTATTCTATCCATTCCAGCTTTGATGGGCAACATGGTTGGTACCATGTTTTTTTGAAATTTTGTTTAGAGCTGCAAAAAGCATACTGGTGAAGGTATCATATTGGTAAAAGGATTTGAGTTCCTCCAGGTATATTCTCGATAGGGAAATTACTGAGTCACATGATAGATCAATATCTTGTCCCTTTACAAACCACAACACTGTTTTCCAACGATGTTGCTCTACTTTTCAGTCCACATGCAGTGTAGAAGCATTTATTTCTTCCCAGATCCTTACCTGCCTCTGTTATTGTTTGTTTCATTAATGATGGTCAGTGCTACAGAGGGTATGTGGTATTTCAAAGTGGTTTCATTTGCATTTCTTTGAGGATGAGAGAGGCTGAGCAATTTTCATGTGTCTGCTGGCTGCCCGTATCTCTTCTTATGAGAAGTGTCCAATCATGTATTTTGCACACTTTTCAAAGGGAATGTTTCTCTGATTTTTCTGAGTGTTTGAGTTTTTTGTAAATCCTAGATGTTATGCCTTTTTACAGATATATAGGTGGAGAATCGTTTTTCTCATTCTGCTGGCTATATCCCTGCTCTTCTGATTGTTTATTTTGATTTGCAGCAGTATATTAATTTGATGAGATCCCACTTGTCTAACTTACTTCTTAAGGCATTGGTATTTAGGGCTCTGAAGTGGAATTCGTTGCCAGATGCAGTTTCCTTAATGGTCTCTCCGGCGTTTTCTAAGATTATTACACTCTGGTGTTTTAAGTTTAGTTTTTT
>NW_007127475.1:0-759 GCF_000164805.1 Carlito syrichta
AGCTGCAAAAAACATACTGGTGCAGGCATCATTTTGGTAAAAGGATTGAGTTCCTCCAGGTATATTCTCGACAGGGGAATTACTGAGTCACATGGTAGATCAATATCTTGTCCCTTTACAAACCACAACACTGTTTTCCATCGATGATGCTCTACTTTTCAGTCCACATGCAGTGTAGAAGCATTTATTTCTTCCCAGATCCTTACCTGCCTCTGTTATTGTTTGTTTCATTAATGATGGTCAGTGCTACAGAGGGTATGTGGTATTTCAAAGTGGTTTCATTTGCATTTCTTTGAGAATGAGAGAGGCTGAGCAATTTTCATGTGTCTGCTGGCTGCCCGTATCTCTTCTTATGAGAAGTGTCCAATCATGTATTTTGCACAGTTTTCAAAGGGAATGTTTCTCTGATTTTTCTGAGTGTTTGAGTTTTTTGTAAATCCTAGATGTTATGCCTTTTTACAGATATATAGGTGGAGAATCGTTTTTCTCATTCTGCTGGCTATATCCCTGCTCTTCTGATGGTTTATTTTGATTTGCAGCAGTATATTAATTTGATGAGATCCCACTTGTCTAACTTACTTCTTAAGGCATTGGTATTTAGGGCTCTGAAGTGGAATTCGTTGCTGGATGCAGTTTCCTTAATGGTCTCTCCGGCGTTTTCTAAGATTATTACACTCTGGTGTTTTAAGTTTAGTTTTTTGAACCATTTAGAGTCAATGTGTATGGTGATAGATAGGTGACCTGTTTTTTCAAATATGA
>NW_007127476.1:0-996 GCF_000164805.1 Carlito syrichta
CCACCTCCCTCTTCACTCACTGTCTGCTCCATTCTCTCCCCTCTGTTAACCATATTTTATTTCAGAGAGTAAACCTACAGCTCCACTGCAAAGACAGATTCCAAGGATGTGGAAAGTTGATTCCAGATTATTCATACACCTGTCATTGAATACCAGAACCTGCAGATAGATTTTGAATCACAGCTTCCCGCTTAAGTAAACCTCAAAACTGCAAAATGGACCACCCCCAACCTACAGTTCAACTCCAGAATTGAACAAAGTAAAAGGGTATACATAAAGAATAGGAGATTGAACAAACAGAAGTAAAACCAATCCCTCTACCCCTGAATAACAGAATTAAAGAAGACGGTGAAGTGGAGGGAAGGAAAAAGTAGGGAGGGGGAAAAATAACTGCACAAATGAAGAAAAACCAAAAGAAGAATATAGGTCTCACACAGACCCCTGGGAGATCAGACACTGAGAAAACAGATTCTGGAACACAAACAATGAAGAGCCCCCAGAATGACTGGTCACATGCAACAAACCCAGACATCAAGACATTAATAGAGATCATTTAAAACATTGAGTAGAGACAAGAGGAAACTACGAGGGAGCTGATGTCAGAAATAACAGCAGTAAAGAATACTATGATGGAAATAAATAACAAACTAATAAGCATGGAAAGCAGAATTAGCCAAACAGAAGAAAGAATCTCAGAGCTCGAAGACCAAAACAGAGAACTAACCCAAACTATCAAAAGCATAGGAAAAGAAACTCAAAAAGACAGGACAAAACGTGTAAGAGATAAATGCCACTTCAAGAGACCAAACCTCAGAGTAATTGGGCTTCCTGAGTCAGGCAGAGAAACAGAAGCCACGCTGGAACAAACATTTCATGGAAACATTCAAGAAAACTTCCCTCATCACATCAAGGATGAAAAAATTAAACACAAGAGATTCAGAGAACCACTTCAGACACAAATGAGAAGACCAACTCCCAGACACATAATAATTCGCT
>NW_007127477.1:0-5746 GCF_000164805.1 Carlito syrichta
ATTTCAACCAAAAATACCCTACCCAGCCAATCTAAGCTTCATTAGTGACAGAGAATTTAAATCTTTTCCAGATATCCAAACTTTAAGAACCTACACTGCCACCAGACCACCTCTACAAGAAACACTGAAGAAAGTACTGAACGCAGAAGAAAAACAAAAAAGAGCAACAACATTCTTCACAAGGGTACAGGCAAAAGATTAAAAACACACATGAGCCAAGTCCAAAACCCAAAGAAAGACAACAAACAAACAGAAATAACTCTGTAAGAACCTTATGATAGGGATCAACTGTTGCATTTCAGTTATTAGTATAAATGTGAATGGACTAAATGCACCAATGAAAAGACATAGAATGGCAAAATGGATAAAATATCACCAGGCAACAATCTATTGCCTTCAAGAGACTCACCTCACTAGAAAGGACACTCACAGACACAAAGTAAGAGGATGGGAAAGAAACTTTCAGGCAAACGGAATACAAAAGAAAGGAGGAGTAGTAATCTTAATTTCAGACAAAATACACTTCAAGCTATTAAAAATCAAAAAAGATACAGAAGGCCACTACATAATGATAAAAGGCTCAATCCATCAACAAGAAATATCTATCTTAAACATATATGCATTCAACATAGGTGCGCTAACTTTCATAAAGAAACTTGTAGGAAAACTTAAAAAAGATATTGACTCTAACATCATCATAACAGGGTACTTTAATACCCCACTCACAACCCTAGACAGATCATCAGGACAAAAAATGAGCAAGGAGATCCGGAATCTCAATGCGATTTGGACCAAATTGACTTAATTGATACCTACAGAACACTCCATCCAAAGACCACGGAATACACATTTCTACTCATCACCGCATGGAACATATTCTAAGACCGACCACATAATTGGCCATAAATCAAGAATAAGCAAAATTAAAAGGACTGAAATTCTACCATGCACCTTCTTGGACAGTGGAATAAAAAGAAACATTGACATCAACAAACTCCCCCCAAAACCCACAAAGACATGGACACTAAACAGCCTGATGCTAAAGAACTCCTGAGTCAATGATGAAATCGAAACAGAGATCAAAAGATACCTGGAAACAAATGAAAATGAAGAAACATCATACCAAAATCACTGGGATGCCTTGAAAGCTGTAGTAAGAGGTGATTTTATATCCCTACAAACACACATGAAGAAAATGGAAGGAACACAAACTAACAACCTAAGAAGCCACAAAAAGAAGCTGGAAAAGCAAGACGATAAAAACCCTAACTTCAGCAGAAGAATTCAGATCACCAAAATAAAAACACAAACCCAGGACATAGAAGACAAAAAGATAATACAAAATATCAATGAAACAAAATCTGGTTCTTCGAAAGGATAAAGAAGATCGATGGTCCCCCAGCTAGACTGACCAAGAAAAAAAGACAAAATAACCAAATAAACACAATCAGAAACACAAAAGATGAAGTCACATCTGACCCTGAAGAAATACAAAAGATCATTAGAGACTACTAGATACACTTGTATTGAAACAAACTTGAAAACCTTAAGGAAATGGAGGACTTTCTGACATCATGCAACCTACCTAGGTTAGAACAAGAAGAAACTGAGACTTTAAATAGATCAATAACCATCAAGGAAATCGACTATGCAATAAGAAAACTTCCTACATAAAAAAGCCCTGGTCCAGATGGCTTTCCAGCAGAATTCTAGAAGCCGTTTAAGGAGGAGCTGATACCAATCCTACTGAAGGTATTTCAGGTGATTGAATAGATGGAAATCTCCCCAAATCAGTATACAAAGGCAACATCACATTGATAACAAACCCAGGTAAAGATCCAACAAAGAAAGAGGACTACAGGCCAATATCTTTGATGAACATAGATACTAAAATTCTCAACAAGATCCTAGCAAACCGAATTCAGCAATACATCTCAAAACTCATCCATCATGACCAAGTAGGCTTCATTCCTGCGATGCAAGGCTGGTTCAACATTCCTAAAACCATAAATGCAATTAAATACATCAACAGATGTCAAAACAAAAACCACATGATTATATCATTAGATGCAGAAAAAGCTTTTAATAAAATCCAGTACCCCTTCTTCATAAAAACCCTTGAACATCTAGGCCTGCGGGGAACATACCACAAAATAGTAAAAGCCAACTACGAGAAACCCAAAGCCAGCATACTCCTAAATGGACAAAAATTGGAACCATTCCCCCTGAAAACTGGAACAAAACAAGGATGCCCACTCTCACCCCTCCTGTTCAACATAATATTGGATGTCCTGGCTTGAGCAATCAGAGAAGAGGAGGCAATCAGAGGTATACAAATACGAAAAGAGGAAGTCACGTTATCTCTCTTCGCAAATGATATGATGTGTACTGTGAAAACCCCAAGAGAATCTGTGAAAAACCTCCTTACACTGATAAAGGCCTTTGGCAAATTCTCAGGATACAAAATAAGTGCACAAAAGACAATCGCATTTCTCTACACCAATAATAAACAAATAGAAACTCAAATAAAAAACACAATCCCATTCACAGCAGCCACAAAAAAATGAAATACCTTCCTAACGAGAGACGTGAAATAACTTTACAATGAAAAGTACAAAACACTGCTCAAAGAAATCAAAGATGACACAAACAAGTGGAAAAATAACCCATGCTCATGAATTGGAAGAATCAACATTGTGAAGATGTCCATCTTACCTAAGGAAATCTACTAATTCAATGCAATAACCACCAAAATACCAGCAAAATTCTTCTCAGACCTAGAAAAAACAACACAGGAATTCATATGGAAACACAAACGACCAAGAATAGCCAGAACAATCCTCAGCAAAAAACAAAACAAAACAAAAAACAAAAAAAACAAAAAACAGGTGGTATCACATTACCAGCCTTCAAACATTACTATAAAGCTACAATCATCAAAACAGCTTGGTATTGGTATAGGAACAGGCATATAGATCAATGGAATAGAATTGAGATTTCAGAAGCAAAAACTCAATTTCTCAACCAACTCATCTTCGAGAAAGACTCCACCCCCTACCACTGGGGAGAGGAGAACCTATTCAGTAAATGGTGCTTGGGAAACTGGCTGACCACATGCAGAAGATTGAAACAGGACTGCTATATATCGCCATGCACAAAGTTTAACTCCAAATGAATCAGAGGCCTAAATGTAAAACCTCAAATCATAAGAACTTTAGAAAATGAAGGAAATACCCTCATGGAAATCGAAACTGGCATCCAATTCCTGAACAAAACCCCAAACCCATAGGTCATAAGAGAGAAGATAGATAAGTGGGACCTTATTAAACTGACAAGCTTCTGCAAAGTCAAAGAAACCACCAAAAGAGCAGGAGAGAGAGCAAACAGACTGGGAAAAAGTATTTCGCAACACCAGGTTTAACAAAGGCTTAACATCCTGGATATACAAGGAACTCAAACGTGCTGAAAAGAAAAAAACAAACAACCCCATTATTAAATGGTCAAAATATATGAACAGACCCTTCACAAAAGAACACATCCAAGCAGCCAACAGACACATGAAGAAATGTTCAACCTCACTAATCATCAGGGAGATACAATTCAAAACCACACTGAGACAACACCTAACTCCAGCCAGAATGGCAATTATCAACAACTCAAAAAATAACAGTGCTGGAGAGGGTGTGGTGAAAAGGGAACATTTCTACACTGTTGTTGGGTGTGTAAACTAGTGCAACCTCTGTGGAAAGCAGTGTGGGGATTTCTAAAAGCTCTAAATATCAACCTCCCATATGACTCCGCAATCCCCCTACTGGGAATATATCCTGAAGAACTCAAATCACTCTATAAGAAAGATACCTGCACATGTATGTTTATCGCCACATTGTTGACAATAGCAAGAACCTGGAAACAACCATGCTGCCCATCAAAAGAGGACTGGATTTTAAAAATGTGGTACATATACATGATGGAATACTATGCAGCCATAAAAAAGAACAAAATCATGAATTTCGCAGCAACCTGGATCAACTAGAGTCTATAATACTGAGTGACCTCTCACAGAAACAAGGTCCGAGTATCACATGTTCTCACTCATATAATCGACCTTGAACATCCAATGTAATACTATAAGAAAATGACAGACGGTACTGGGAAACTATGGGGGGAGGAGATAGGATTAACAGTTAGCAAATATCTGCTGTGGATGGGGAAACACCTCTTATCAACAGGGTGCGTGAATGAAACATAATTGTATACCTAAACCTTAAATGTAACCCACAAAACCATAATAAAAAATAATGATTATGAAAAAAATAAGATTTATTATGCATTCTGCCGTCTGAATAGCAATTAGGTACACTGAAGCTCAAGGTTCAGTTTTCTAAGAAGGATATAGATCTGGAATCTCAATTAGATTCATTTTAGGCAGAATGAAACATTCAGAATTTATGAGAGAAACACTGTAGTTGTCAATTCGGAAGGCAGAATTCTACCATGTATTCCAACGTATTAAAAGGAAAAGGAGTTGTCATTGGAGGATTATACAATTCTTAAAAAATCAATCCTAGCATAATGAACATTTGTAGACCCAACACTGAATTGCAACCATAATTAACGTAAAAAAAATTTAAAAATAGAATAAAGAAATAAAGTCAGTTGCACGTTTTACAGCCTTTATTTATTTATTTATTTATTTATTTATTTATTTATTTATTTATTTATTTTAATTTTTAAAATAATGTGGGGTACAATTCAGAATTAGATATACAAACATTGAATATGCAGGGTCTCTCATTGATGAGGTATGCCACTCCCTTCCTTAGCAGTAACCCTCCACTGCCAATCGCACCCGTCCCCCTAAACAGGTTTCCACTATTGCCAATCACTTTCTTACAGCACTATAAGAGAGCAAGTTCAGCTCATGAGTGAGAACATATGGAACTCTCCTCTTTGTTTCTGTGGTAAATCACTAAAAATAAACTACATCATATCCATCAAACATTCTGCAAAATCCTTCTATCTGTCCTTTTTAAAGGCTGCATCATATTCCACTGTGTATATACCACATTTATTTTATCCTTTCCAGCTTTGATGGGCAACATGGTTGGTACCATGTTTTTTTGCAATTGTGATTAGAGCTGCGGAAAAAAAAACAAACATACTGGTGCTGGTATCTTTCTGCTAAAATGATTTGAGTTCCTCCAGGTATATTCTCGACAGGGGAATTACTGAGTCACATGGTAGATCAATGTCTTGTCCCTTTACAAACTACCGCACTGTTTTCCAAAGATGTTTCTCTACTTTTCAGTTCACTTGTCATGCAGAATCACTTAATTCTTCCCAAATCCTTACCTGCATCTGTTATTGTTTGTTTTATTAATGGTGGCCAGTCTTACACAGAATATGTGGTATTTCAAAGTGGTTTCATTTACATTTCTTTGATGATGAGTGAGGCTGAGCAATTTTCATGTGTCTGCTGGCTGACCATATCTCTTCTTATGAAAAGTGTCCAATCACGTATTTTGCACACTTTTCAAAGGGAATGTTTGTCTGATTTTTCTGCATGTTTGAGTTTCTTGCAGATCTTAGATGTTATGCCTTTTTGCAGATATATATGTGGAGAATCGTTTTTTGCATTCTGTTGGCTGTCTCCCTGCTCTTCTGATGTTTTCTTTTATTTTGCAGAAGTATATTAATTTGAGGAGATACCACTTGTCGAAGTTACTTCTTAAGACATGGGTATTTG
>NW_007127478.1:0-864 GCF_000164805.1 Carlito syrichta
TACACTGCCACCAGACCACCTCTACAAGAAACACTTAAGAAAGTACTGAACGCAGAAGAAAAACAAAAAAGAGCAACAACATTCTTCACAAGGGTACAGGCAAAAGATTAAAAACACACATGAGCCAAATCCAAAACCCAAAGAAAGACAACAAACAAACAGAAAGAACTCTGTAAGAACCTTATGATAGGGATCAACTGTTGCATTTCAGTTATTAGTATAAATGTGAAAGGACTAAATGCACCACTGAAAAGACATAGAATGGCAAAATGGATAAAATATCACCAGGCAACAATCTATTGCCTTCAAGAGACTCACCTCACTAGAAAGCACACTCACAGACACAAAGTAAGAGGATGGGAAAGAAACTTTCAGGCAAACGGAATACAAAAGAAAGGAGGAGTAGTAATCTTAATTTCAGACAAAATACACTTCAAGCTATTAAAAATCAAAAAAGATACAGAAGGCCACTACATAATGATAAAAGGCTCAATCCATCAACAAGAAATATCTATCTTAAACATATATGCATTCAACATAGGTGCGCTAACTTTCATAAAGAAACTTGTAGGAAAACTTAAAAAAGATATTGACTCTAACATCATCATAACAGGGTACTTTAATACCCCACTCACAACCCTAGACAGATCATCAGGACAAAAAATGAGCAAGGAGATCCGGAATCTCAATGCGATTTGGACCAAATTGAACTTAATTGATACCTACAGAACACTCCATCCAAAGACCACAGAATACACATTCTACTCATCACCGCATGGAACATATTCTAAGATCGACCACATAATTGGCCATAAATCAAGAATAAGCAAAATTAAAAGGACTGAAATTCTACCATGCACCTTC
>NW_007127479.1:0-801 GCF_000164805.1 Carlito syrichta
TTCTTCCTGGGATGCCAGGCTGGCTCAACATTCCTAAAACCATAAATGCCATTAAATACATCAACAGATGTCAAAACAAAAACCACATGATTATATCATTAGATGCAGAAAAAGCTTTTGATAAAATCCAGTACCCCTTCTTCATAAAAACCTTTGAACATCTAGGCATACGGGGAACATACCACAAAATAGTAAAAGCCAACTACGAGAAACCCAAAGCCAGCATACTCCTAAATGGACAAAAATTGGAACCATTCCCCCTGAAAACTGGAACAAAACAAGGATGCCCACTCTCACCCCTCCTGTTCAACATAATATTGGATGTCCTGGCTTGAGCAATCAGAGAAGAGGAGGCAATCAGAGGTATACAAATACGAAAAGAGGAAGTCACGTTATCTCTCTTCGCAAATGATATGATTGTGTACTGTGAAAACCCAAGAGAATCTGTGAAAAACCTCCTTACACTGATAAAGGCCTTTGGCAAATTCTCAGGATACAAAATAAGTGCACAAAAGACAGTCGCATTTCTCTACACCAATAATAAACAAATAGAAACTCAAATAAAAAACACAATCCCATTCACAGCAGCCACAAAAAAATGAAATACCTTCCTAACGAGAGACGTGAAATAACTTTACAATGAAAAGTACAAAACACTGCTCAAAGAAATCAAAGATGACACAAACAAGTGGAAAAATAACCCATGCTCATGAATTGGAAGAATCAACATTGTGAAGATGTCCATCTTACCTAAGGAAATCTACTAATTCAATGCAATAACCACCAAAATACCAGCAAAAT
>NW_007127480.1:0-854 GCF_000164805.1 Carlito syrichta
GAGGTTTTTTGAAAGATGAGTTGGTTGAGAATTTGAGGATTTCATTCTCTGTTCTGATCCTTTGGCCTATGGACCTATCTTGTACCAATACCAGGCTGTGTTGATTACTGTAAATATATAGCAAAGTTTGAAATCTGGAATTGTGATAACTCCTGCTTTGTTTCTTTTGATAAGATTCTTTAGGCTATTCATGATTGTTTATGGTTTCATATGAATTATTATTATTTTTTTGAGTTGGATTCTCACTGTCTCGCCCAAACTGGAGAGCAGTGGCCGCTCCCGGCCAGTGAAGACTCGACCTGCTGGGCTCAGGTGATCCTTCCACCTCAGCCTTCCAATTATCCGGAATTTCAGGCATGCTCTACCACGCCCAGCTGATTTTTCGATTTATCGTTGGGATGAGGTCTTGCTGTCCAGGCGGGTCTTGCTGTCCGCCGGCTCAGGCAATCTACTCACCTCACCCACCCAAAGGTTCAGGATTGCAGGTTGAGCCACCGAGCCCGGCCATATGAATCCTTTTTTGTAGTCTCCAGGGCTGAGAAGAATATTGTTAACTTAATCGTTATTTCATTGAATCTGTAGATTGACGAAGAGGCTCATTTTTACATTAAAAGAGGTAAGTAAACTCAGGGAAACAAGCATGTCATATTGTCAATGATGACATCAGCCTCAGGACTTTGATCATAATGGGAGTGACCTTGACTACTGAGCAATCCTTAGGCTTCAAGCACTTGTGTACAGTGCTCTGCAAAATGCAGTGGACATGGTGGATTTCATTCCCAAGAAGTGAAGAGAACCATGTGTTCACACCTGTCCTAAAATTTCTCCAGGGATAAGTGACCATTCAATAATCG
>NW_007127481.1:0-812 GCF_000164805.1 Carlito syrichta
CTCACCTCACCCACCCAAAGGTTCAGGATTGCAGGTTGAGCCACCGAGCCCGGCCATATGAATTCTTTTTTGTAGTCTCCAGGGCTGAGAAGAATATTGTTAACTTAATCGTTATTTCACTGAATCTGTAGATTGACGAAGAGGCTCATTTTTACATTAAAAGAGGTAAGTAAACTCAGGGAAACAAGCATGTCAAATTGTCAATGATGACATCAGCCTCAGAACTTTGATCATAATGGGAGTGACCTTGACTACTGAGCAATCCTTAGGCTTCAAGCACTTGTGTACAGTGCTCTGCGAAATGCAGTGGACATGGTGGATTTCATTCCCAAGAAGTGAAGAGAACCATGTGTTCACACCTGTCCTAAAATTTCTCCAGGGATAAGTGACCATTCAATAATCCTCTAAATGAGGTAGTGTTTTTTTTTCTTTTTAAAGCAGTCTTTATTGAGAGGACCAAGAAACTCCCAAACTGGGAGGGGACCTAAAGGTGTTGCCTAAGATGTAGTATCTTAGTATTATGTTCATGGAGTACCATTGGCGCTTGGTGATAGCACAACAAAATAATATATTAGCACTTCTTTAATTTAGAAGTTTTCAGTATTTTGTAACAGCCTTTTGAGCCCTTTTTCCTACAGGATTTGAACTTTGGTTTTGCTAAGATCATAATCAATTTTCCAGAATTTTCAATTATCTAAATTTGTATACTAATGCAGAACCCAAATACTTACTACTTTATAAATCTCCATGTTATTTTGGTTTATATATGTTGGGCCCCAAATTCTCTTTTTTCTGTGTGCCTCATGTAAATG
>NW_007127482.1:0-935 GCF_000164805.1 Carlito syrichta
CCCGGCCATATGAATCCTTTTTTGTAGTCTCCAGGGCTGAGAAGAATATTGTTAACTTAATCGTTATTTCATTGAATCTGTAGATTGACGAAGAGGCTCATTTTTACATTAAAAGAGGTAAGTAAACTCAGGGAAACAAGCATGTCATATTGTCAATGATGTCATCAGCCTCAGGACTTTGACATCATAATGGGAGTGACCTTGACTACTGAGCAATCCTTAGGCTTCAAGCACTTGTGTACAGTGCTCTGCGAAATGCAGTGGACATGGTGGATTTCATTCCCAAGAAGTGAAGAGAACCATGTGTTCACACCTGTCCTAAAATTTCTCCAGGGATAAGTGACCATTCAATAATCCTCTAAACGAGGTAGTGTTTTTTTTTCTGTTTAAAGCAGTCTTTATTGAGAGGACCAAGAAACTCCCAAACTGGGAGGGGACCTAAAGGTGTTGCCCAAGATGTAGTATCTTAGTATTATGTTCATGGAGTACCATTGGCGCTTGGTGATAGCACAACAAAATAATATATTAGCACTTCTTTAATTTAGAAGTTTTTAGTCTTTTGTAACAGCCTTTTGAGCCCTTTTTCCTACAGGATTTGAACTTTGGTTTTGCTAAGATCATAATCAATTTTCCAGAATTTTCAATTATCTAAATTTGTATACTAATGCAGAACCCAAATGCTTACTACTTTATAAATCTCCATGTTATTTTGGTTTATATATGTTGGGCCCCAAATTCTCTTTTTTCTGTGTGCCTCATTGTAAATGCTTGGTGATTAAAAGTATCAGATTATTCGCATACTTTCTTGCAGAGTAGATTATTAGGTCTTAGGTAGAGAAAATACTAGGGGATTCAATAAAAATACTCTTTTAATATATAAATTGGTTTACAATGAAAAGGGAATGTGATTTTATATTTCCTTCAATATATATGGA
>NW_007127483.1:0-789 GCF_000164805.1 Carlito syrichta
CATATTCTTTTACCAATACCAGACTGTGTTGATTACTGTAAACATATAGTAAAGTTTGAAATTTGGAACTACGATAGCTCCTGTTTTGTTTCTTTTGATAAGACTCTTTTGGCTATTCATGATTGTTTATGGTTTCATGTGAATTATTAATAATTTTTTTAGTTGGATTCTCACTCTGTCACCCAGACTGGAGAGCAGTGGCCGCTCCCGGCCACCACAGCCTCGACCTGCTGGGCTCCGGCGATCCTTACGCCTCAGTCTTCCAAGCATCTGGAATTACAAGCATGCTGTAGCATGCCCAGCTGATTTTTTCATTTATTGTAGAGATGAGGTCTTCCTGTCCAGGCGGGTCTCGAACCCGCCGACTCAGGCTATCCACTCACCTCACCCACCCAAAGGAGTGGGATTAGAGACTGAGTCACTGAGCCCGGCCATATGAATCCTTTACTGTAATTTCCAGGTCTGAGAAGAGTGATGTCAACTTAATGGTTATTTCATTGAATGTGTAGATTGATGAAAAGGCTCATTTTTACATTAAAAGATGTAAGTAAAATCAGGGAAACAAACATGTCAAATTGTTCTTGATGACATCAGCCTCAGAACTTTTACATCATAATGGGAGTATCCTTGACTACTGAACAATCCTTAGGCTTCAAGCACTTGTGTATACTGTCCTGCCAAATGCAGTAGACATAGTGGATTTCATTCCCAAGAAGTGAAGAGAACCATGTGTTGACACCTACCCAAAAATTTCTCCAGGGATAAGTGACCATTTAGAATCCTCTAAAC
>NW_007127484.1:0-802 GCF_000164805.1 Carlito syrichta
TCCTCCCAAATGCAGTAGACATGGTGGATTTCATTCCCAAGAAGTAAAGAGAACCATGTGTTGACACCTACCCAAAAATTTCTCCAGGGATAAGTGACCATTTAAGAGTCCTCTAAACGAGGTAGTCTTTTTTTTAAAGCAGTCTTTACTGAGAGGACGGAGAAACTCCCATACTAAATGGGGACCTGAGAGAATTGCCAAAGAGGTAGTCTCTTATTATAATGCTCATGGAGTTCTGTTGGAGATTGGTTATAGCATAACCAAATAATATTTCAGCACTTTCTTTAGTTTGGAATCATTTGGATGTTTTTGGTATTGTTTAATAGCCTTTGAGCCCTTTTTCCTACAGGATTTGAACTTGCTTTTGCTAACATCATAATCATTTTCCAGAATTTTCGATTATCTAAAGTTTGATACTAATTCAGAGCCCAAATACTTACTACTTTGTAAATCTCCATGTTATTTTGGTTTATATATTGGGCCCCAAATTTTCTTTTTCTATGTGCCTCATTGTAAATGCTTTGTGATTAAACGTATCAGATTAATTGGGTACATTGTTGCAGGCTACAGCATTATATCTTAGGTAGAGAAATACTAGGAGATTCAATGGAAATACTCTTTTAAAAATATAAATTGTGTTAAAATATAAGGGAAAGTGATTTTATATTTCCTTCAAATATATAAGGGAATCTTTTCTCTAAGGATTGTACATCTGTAACATTTATTCAAAATTAACAAGCAGAAAATACAGAGTGCACCAAGAAAATGCACACAAATTTTAAAAATGGGAAAAAGCTATATT
>NW_007127485.1:0-861 GCF_000164805.1 Carlito syrichta
GATTTCATTCCCAAGAAGTAAAGAGAACCATGTGTTGACACCTACCCAAAAATTTCTCCAGGGATAAGTGACCATTTAAGAGTCCTTTAAACGAGGTAGTCTTTTTTTTAAAGCAGTCTTTACTGAGAGGAAGGAGAAACTCCCATACTAAATGGGGACCTGAGAGAATTGCCAAAGAGGTAGTCTCTTATTATAATGCTCATGGAGTTCTGTTGGAGATTGGTTATAGCATAACCAAATAATATTTCAGCACTTTCTTTAGTTTAGAATCATTTGGATGTTTTTGGTATTGTTTAATAGCCTTTGAGCCCTTTTTCCTACAGGATTTGAACTTGCTTTTGCTAACATCATAATCATTTTCCAGAATTTTCGATTATCTAAAGTTTGATACTAATTCAGAGCCCAAATACTTACTACTTTGTAAATCTCCATGTTATTTTGGTTTATATATTGGGACCCAAATTTTCTTTTTCTATGTGCCTCATTGTAAATGCTTTGTGATTAAACGTATCAGATTAATTGGGTACATTGTCGCAGGCTACAGCATTATATCTTAGGTAGAGAAATACTAGGAGATTCAATGGAAATACTCTTTTAAAAATATAAATTGTGTTAAAATATAAGGGAAAGTGATTTTATATTTCCTTCAAATATATAAGGGAATCTTTTCTCTAAGGATTGTACATCTGTAACATTTATTCAAAATTAACAAGCAGAAAATACAGAGTGCACCAAGAAAATGCACACAAATTTTAAAAATGGAAAAAGCTATATTAAATTACAATACTGTTTATTTTCTAAATTTTTAGATTTATTATGCATTCTGCCTTCTGAATAGCTCTTAGGTACATTGAACCTCAA
>NW_007127486.1:0-819 GCF_000164805.1 Carlito syrichta
CTAAATGGGGACCTGAGAGAATTGCCAAAGAAGTAGTCTCTTATTATAATGCTCATGGAGTTCTGTTGGAGATTGGTTATAGCATAACCAAATAATATTTCAGCACTTTCTTTAGTTTAGAATCATTTGGATGTTTTTGGTATTGTTTAATAGCCTTTGAGCCCTTTTTCCTACAGGATTTGAACTTGCTTTTGCTAACATCATAATCATTTTCCAGAATTTTCGATTATCTAAAGTTTGATACTAATTCAGAGCCCAAATACTTACTACTTTGTAAATCTCCATGTTATTTTGGTTTATATATTGGGCCCCAAATTTTCTTTTTCTATGTGCCTCATTGTAAATGCTTTGTGATTAAACGTATCAGATTAATTGGGTACATTGTTGCAGGCTACAGCATTATATCTTAGGTAGAGAAATACTAGGAGATTCAATGGAAATACTCTTTTAAAAATATAAATTGTGTTAAAATATAAGGGAAAGTGATTTTATATTTCCTTCAAATATATAAGGGAATCTTTTCTCTAAGGATTGTACATCTGTAACATTTATTCAAAATTAACAAGCAGAAAATACAGAGTGCACCAAGAAAATGCACACAAATTTTAAAAATGGAAAAAGCTATATTAAATTACAATACTGTTTATTTTCTAAAATTTTTAAGATTTATTATGCATTCTGCCTTCTGAATAGCTCTTAGGTACATTGAACCTCAAAGTTCACTTTTCTAAGAATGATATAGATCTGGAATCTCAACAAGTTTCAATTTAGGGAGAATAAAACATTCAGAATTTATGTGCAAGACACTGTTGTGTCAAG
>NW_007127487.1:0-736 GCF_000164805.1 Carlito syrichta
CTTGGTATTGTTTAATAGACTTTGAGCCCTTTTTCCTACAGGATTTGAACTTGCTTTTGCTAACATCATAATCATTTTCCAGAATTTTCGATTATCTAAAGTTTGATACTAATTCAGAGCCCAAATACTTACTACTTTGTAAATCTCCATGTTATTTTGGTTTATATATTGGGCCCCAAATTTTCTTTTTCTATGTGCCTCATTGTAAATGCTTTGTGATTAAACGTATCAGATTAATTGGGTACATTGTTGCAGGCTACAGCATTATATCTTAGGTAGAGAAATACTAGGAGATTCAATGGAAATACTCTTTTAAAAATATAAATTGTGTTAAAATATAAGGGAAAGTGATTTTATATTTCCTTCAAATATATAAGGGAATCTTTTCTCTAAGGATTATACATCTGTAACATTTATTCAAAATACAGAGTGCACCAAGAAAATGCACACAAATTTTAAAAATGGAAAAAGCTATATTAAATTACAATACTGTTTATTTTCTAAAATTTTTAAGATTTATTATGCATTCTGCCTTCTGAATAGCTCTTAGGTACATTGAACCTCAAAAGTTCACTTTTCTAAGAATGATATAGATCTGGAATCTCAACAAGTTTTCAGTTTAGGGAGAATAAAACATTCAGAATTTATGTGCAAGACACTGCTGTTTGTCAACATTGAATGCAGAATTATACCATGTATTCAAAAGTATTAAAAGGAAAAGCAGTTTATCATTGGA
>NW_007127488.1:0-783 GCF_000164805.1 Carlito syrichta
CACATTGATTTTGCAGGGTTCCTGGTTGATGAGGTATGCCCCCCCTTCCTTAGCAGTATCCCTCCACTGCCAATCTCACCCCTCCCATTAAACAGTTTTCCACTACTTCCACTCACTTTCTTACAACACTATAAGTGATCAAGTTCAGTTCATGAGTGAGGACATATGAAACTCTGTTCTTTGTTTCTGTGATAAATTACTTAAAATGACCTACCTCATATCCATCAAACGTTCTGCAAAATCCTTATAACTATCCTTTCTTAAGGCTGCATAAGATTCCAGTATGTATATTCTACATTTATTTTACCCATTCAAACTTTGATGGGCATCATGGTTTGTGCCATGTTTTTTTGCAATTGAGATTACAGATTCATGAAACATACTCATGCCGGTATCTTTTTGGTAACATGATTTGAGTTCCTCCAGGTATATTCACAACTGGGGAATTATTGCGACACATGGTAGGTCAACATCTTCTTCCTTTACAAACCACAACACAGTTTTCAAAATATGATACTCTACCTTTCAGTCCATATGCAGTGTAGAAGAATTGATTTCTCCCCAAATTCTGACCTGCATCTGTTAATGTGTGTTTTATTAATGATGGCCTGTCTTACAGGGGGTATGTGGTATTTAAAAGTGGTTTCATTTGCATTTCTTTGATGATGAGTGAGGCTGAACAATTGTCATGTGTCTGCTGTCTGCCCGTATCTCTTTTTATGTAAAGTGTCCAATGACGTATATTGCACACTTTTGAAAGGGATGTTTGTCTGATTTTGCTGA
>NW_007127489.1:0-935 GCF_000164805.1 Carlito syrichta
ACATGAAGGGATTGCCCAAGAGGTAGTCATTTATTATGATGATTACAGACTCCTGTTGGAGATTGCTTATAGCACATTCAAATAATATTTCAGCGCTTTCTTTAGTTTAGAAATTTTGGAAGTTTTTGGTATTATGTAACAGTCTTTGAGCAGTTTTTCTTGCAGGATTTGAATATTGCTTTTGCTAAGATCATAATCAATTTTCCAGAATTTTCAGTTATCTACATTTTTATACTAATGCAGAGCCAAAATATTTACTACCTTGTAAATTTCCATATCATTTTGGTTTAAATAAATTGGGCCCCAAATTCTCTTTTTTCTGTGCGCCTGATTTTAAAAACTTGGTGATTAAAAGTATCAGATTAATCAGATACTGTTTTACAGAGTACAGCATTATGTCTTAGATAGAAAAAATACCAGGGGATTCAATGGAAATACTCTTTTAAAAATATATATTGGGTTAAAATATAAAGGAACGTGATTTCATATTTCCTTCATATATATGGGAAACTTTTCTCTAAGGACTGCACATCTGTAAAATTTAATCAAAGTTAACAAGCAGAAAACAGAGTGACCCAGAAAATGTACAAAATCTTAAGAATGTAAAAAGTTGTGTTAAATTACAATACTGATTTATTTTCTAAAATTTTAAAGATTTATTATGCATTCTGTCTTCTGAATAGCCCTTGGGTACACTGAATCTCAAGGTTCAATCATCTAAGATGGATATAGATCTGGAATCTCAACAAGTTTCAATTTAGGCAGAATAAAACATGCAGAATATCTATGAGAAAAACTGTAGTTGTCAATTTTGAAGGCAGAATTATACCATGTATTCTAACGTATTAAATAAAAGGAGTTACCATTTACACATGAGTGAAGTATAAACATCCATGAATTATAACATTTTTAAGTAAAAAAAAATAATAGAATAA
>NW_007127490.1:0-773 GCF_000164805.1 Carlito syrichta
CACTCCTTTCCTCAGATGTATCACTCCAAAGCCAAAATCTCCCTTCCCCCTAAAAATTTTTCCACGACTGCCAATCACTTTCTTACAGCACTATAAGTGATCAATTTCAGGTCATGTGTGAGAACATATGGAACTCTGTTCTATGTTTCTGTGATAAATCACTGAAAATGACCTACCTCATATCCATCAAACGTTCTGCAAAATTCTTCTATCTGTCCTTTTTTAAGGCTGCATAATATTCTACTGCGTATATACCACATTTATTTTATCCATTCCAGCTTTGATGGGCAACATGGTTGGTACCATGTTTTTTGCAGTTGTTATTAGAGCTGCAAAAAACATACTGGTGCAGGTATCTGTTTGGTAAAATGATTTGATTTCCTCCAGGTATATTCTCTACAGTGGAATTACTGATTCACATGGAAGGTCAATATCTTGTCCCTTTACAAACCACCACACAGTTTTCCAAAGATGTTCCTCTACTTTTCAGTTCACATGCAGTGTACAAGCATGTATTTTTTCCCAAATTCTTACCTGCATCTGCTATTTTTTGTTTTATTAATGATGGCCAGTCTTACAGGGGGTATGTGGTATTTCAAAGTGGTTTCATTTACATTACTTTGATTATGAATGAGGCTGAGCAATTACATGTGTCTGCTGGCTACCCGTATCTCTCCTTATAAAAAGTGTCCAAAAAGGTATTTTGCACAATTTTCAAAGCGAATGTTTGTCTGATTTTTCTGAGTGTTTGAGTTACTTGTAGATCCTAGATG
>NW_007127491.1:0-879 GCF_000164805.1 Carlito syrichta
TTTTTCACGACTGCCAATCACTTTCTTACAGCACTATAAGTGATCAATTTCAGGTCATGTGTGAGAACATATGGAACTCTGTTCTATGTTTCTGTGATAAATCACTGAAAATGACCTACCTCATATCCATCAAACGTTCTGCAAAATTCTTCTATCTGTCCTTTTTTTAAGGCTGCATAATATTCTACTGTGTATATACCACATTTATTTTATCCATTCCAGCTTTGATGGGCAACATGGTTGGTACCATGTTTTTTGCAGTTGTTATTAGAGCTGCAAAAAACATACTGGTGCAGGTATCTGTTTGGTAAAATGATTTGATTTCCTCCAGAAATATTCTCTACAGTGGAATTACTGATTCACATGGAAGGTCAATATCTTGTCCCTTTACAAACCACCACACGGTTTTCCAAAGATGTTCCTCTACTTTTCAGTTCACATGCAGTGTACAAGCATGTATTTTTTCCCAAATTCTTACCTGCATCTGTTATTTTTTGTTTTATTAATGATGGCCAGTCTTACAGGGGGTATGTGGTATTTCAAAGTGGTTTCATTTACATTACTTTGATTCTGAATGAGGCTGAGCAATTTCATGTGTCTGCTGGCTACCCGTATTTTTTCTTATAAAAAGTGTCCAAAAAGGTATTTTACACAATTTTCAAAGCGAATGTTTGTCTGATTTTTCTGAGTGTTTGAGTTACTTGTAGATCCTAGATGTTATACCTTTTTACAGATATATAGGTAGAGAATCTTTTTTCCCATTCTGTCGGCTGTATCCCTGCTCTTCTGATGGTTTCTTTTGTTTTGCAGAAGTATATTAATTTGATGAGATACCACTTATCTAACTTACTTTTTACGCATGGGTATTTAGGGTTGTGA
>NW_007127492.1:0-836 GCF_000164805.1 Carlito syrichta
GACAGGCATGCGCTATCACGCCCGGCTGATTTTTTGATTTATTGTAGAGATGAGGTCTCGCTGCCCAGGCAGGTCTTGAACCCGCAGACTCAGGAAATCCACTCACCTCAGCCTCCCAATGGCACGGGATTACAGGCTGTGCCACCGAGGCTGGCTCATAGGAATTCTTTATTATAATTTCCAGGGCTGAGAAGAATGATGTTAACTTAATGGTTATTTCATTGAATCTATAGGTTGACCAAAAGGCTGATTTTTACATTAAAGAAGTAAGCAAAGTCAGGTAAACAAGCATCCCAAATTGTCATTGATGACATCAGCCTCAGAACTTTGTCATCATAATGGGAGGAACCTTGATTACAGAGAATTTCTTAGACATCAAGCACGTGTGTACAGCGCTCTGCCAAATGGGGTAGACATGGTGGATTTCATTCCCAAGAAATGAAGGGAAGCATGTGTTCCCACCTATCTAAAAATTTTTCCTGGGATAAGTGACCATTCAAGAATCCTCTGAACGAGGTAGTTTTTGTTTTTAAAGCAGTGTTAATTGAGAGGACCAAGAAATTCCCGAACTGGGAGGGGACTTGAGGAGGTTGCCAAAGAGGTAGTCTTTTATTATTATGGACAAGGAGTGCTGTTGAGGCTTGGTTGTAGCACAACCAAATAATAATTTACCACTTTCTTTAGTTTAGAAACTTTGGATGTTTTTATAATTGTGTAATAGACTTTGAGCAGTTTTTGCTACAGGATTTGAACATTGCTTTTGCTAAGATGATAATTAATTTTCCAGAATTTTCACTTATTTAAATTTATATACTAATCCAGAGTCCAAATACTTA
>NW_007127493.1:0-793 GCF_000164805.1 Carlito syrichta
CAAGAGGTAGTCTTTTATTAGTATGGTCACAGAGTCATGTGAGGCTTGCTTATGGAACAACCAAACAGTATTTTAGCACTTTCATTAGTTTAGAAACTTTTGGATGTTTTTCCTAATGTGCAATAGCGTTTGAGCATGTTTCATACAGGATTTGAACATTGCTTTTGCTAAGATTATAATCAATTTTCCAGAATTTTTAATTATCAAAATTTTTATACTAATGCAGAGTCCAAATACTTACTACTTTGTCAATCTCCAGGTTATTTTGTTTTATAAATATTTGGCCCCAAAATCTCTTTATCTGTGTGCCTCATTTTAAATGCTTCGTGATTCCAAATATCAGATTAATCGGATAATTTGTTGCAGAGTACAGCATTATGTCTTAGGTAGAGAAAATATTAGGGAATTCAATGGAAATACTCTTTTAAAAATGTAACTTGGGTTAAAATATAAAGGGAATGTGATTTTATATTTCCTTAAATTATATAAGGGAAAATTTTCTGTAAGGATAGCATATCTGTAACATTTAATCAAACTTAACAAGCAGAAAATACAGAGTGCACCATGAAAATGTACACAAAATTGAAGAATGGAAAAAGCTGTATTAAATTACGATACTCTTATATTTTCTCAAATTTTTAAGACATATTATGCATTCTGCCTTCTGAATAGCACTTAGGTAGAGTGAATCTCAAGGGTCAGTTTTCCAAGAATGATATAGATCTGTAATCTCAAGAAGTTTCAAGTTAGGCAGAATAAAACATTCAGAATTTTTGTGCAAAACACTGTAGTG
>NW_007127494.1:0-763 GCF_000164805.1 Carlito syrichta
CTATCCAAAATTTCTCCAGGGATAAGTGACCATTCAAGAATCCTGTAAACGAGGTAGGTTTTTTTTTAAAAAGTAGTCTTTATTTAGAAGGTTGAGTTACTCCCAACCTAGGAGGGTACCTGAGAAGTTTGACCACGAGGTAGTCTTTTATTATTATGGTCATGGAGTCTTGTAGGCACTTGGTTATAGCACAACTAAATAATATTTTAGCACTTTCTTTTGTTTAGAAACTTATGGATGTTTTTAGTATTGTGTAACTGCCTTTGAACAGTTTTTCCTACAGGATTTGAACATTGCTTTTTCTAAGATCATAACTAATTTTCCAGAATATTTAATTATCTAAAATTTTATATTAATGCAGAGTCCAAATACTTACTACTTTTTAAATCTCCATGTAGTTTTGATTTATATATATTGGGCTCCAAACACTCTTTTTTGTGTGTGCCTCATTTTAAATGGTTGGTGATTAAAAGTGTCAGATTAATCAGATACTTTATTGCAGAGTACAGCATTATGTCTTAGGTAGAGAAAATACTAGGGATTCAAAGGGAATACCCTTTAAAAAATATAAATTGGTTAAAATATAAAGGGAATGTGATTTAATATTTTCTTCAAATATATAAGGGAAACTTTTCTCTAAGGATTCCACATCTGTAACATTTAATCAAAATTAAAAAGCAGAAAATAAAGTGTGCACCAAGAAAATGTAAGAAAAATTTTAAGAATGGAAGAGCTGTATTAAATTATGATGCTGTTTTTTTTC
>NW_007127495.1:0-938 GCF_000164805.1 Carlito syrichta
CGGTATTGGTACAAGAATTGGTCTATAGACCAATGGATCAGGACAGAGAATGAAATCCTCAAATTCTCAAACAACCCATCTTTGAACAAACCTCCAAGACTCACTGCGTAATGGAGAATATATTCAGTAAATGATGCTGGGAAAAGGCTGACCACATGCACAATATTGAAACAATACCCCTATCTATCACCATACACATTAACTCTAAATGGTTCAAAGAACTAAACGTAAAACACCAGAGTATAATAATCTTAGAAAACGCAGGAGACACTGTCGGTGACCTGCACTGACCAGGGAAGGGTTAGGACCGCACCGGTGAATCAGAACGGAGAGAAGAAAACTACTCGGAGGCAGCTCTTCTGGGTTCAGTCTGGCCAAGACCGAAGCCGATTTTATTGAAACCTTTTCCAACTTATATACCATTTTTTAGACCCTCCAGCAGTGTGACAATCATTTGCTGGGGGCATACAAATTCCATGCTTTACGAATCATGCATCACGAGACCATCACAAGACCAACAAGTTCCAAGCAAACTATTACAATTCCATGATGCAAAACTTCCATTAAGATCACAAGTGTACAGTTTTAATACAAAATGTTCAAAACAGTTTAATAAATCATCCACGTCATTTTCTCTGATCAAAACTTCTTAAACTAAGCTTTAAATCTAAACCAATTTAACTAACCTTTACTATTATAAATCATTAATATTAATACTTAACGCTATACTATACTTTATAAATTTATTTAAATGGTTAATTCTATTATCCTACTTTATATATTCGTATAACTAATTACATATCAATAACTGACTTATAATCATATATATATTGATTTACCTATGAAATTATCTAAAACTTAAAACTCTAGCACTACTTATATAAATCTCAGATCTCTAAACTATAGTCTTTATACTTATTAATTATTTGCTTAAGCTC
>NW_007127496.1:0-702 GCF_000164805.1 Carlito syrichta
CTTCTTCTCTTCTATGTTGTCGGTGACCTGCACTGACCAGGGAAGGGTTAGGACCGCACCGGTGAATCAGAACGGAGAGAAGAAAACTACTCGGAGGCAGCTCTTCTGGGTTCAGTCTGGCCAAGACCGAAGCCGATTTTATTGAAACCTTTTCCAACTTATATACCATTTTTTAGACCCTCCAGCAGTGTGACAATCATTTGCTGGGGGCGTACAAATTCCATGCTTTACGAATCATGCATCACGAGACCATCACAAGACCAACAAGTTCCAAGCAAACTATTACAACTCCATGATGCAAAACTTCCATTAAGATCACAAGTGTACAGTTTTAATACAAAATGTTCAAAACAGTTTAATAAATCATCCACGTCATTTTCTCTGATCAAAACTTCTTAAACTAAGCTTTAAATCTAAACCAATTTAACTAACCTTTACTATTAT
The DNA here is from genome assembly GCF_000164805.1 of Carlito syrichta. Classification (NCBI taxonomy): domain Eukaryota; kingdom Metazoa; phylum Chordata; class Mammalia; order Primates; family Tarsiidae; genus Carlito; species Carlito syrichta. The sequence continues at coordinate 445 of NW_007127496.1, forward strand.
AAATCATTAATATTAATACTTAACGCTATACTATACTTTATAAATTTATTTAAATGGTTAATTCTATTATCCTACTCTATATATTCGTATAACTAATTACATATCAATAACTGACTTATAATCATATATATATTGATTTACCTATGAAATTATCTAAAACTTAAAACTCTAGCACTACTTATATAAATCTCAGATCTCTAAACTATAGTCTTTATACTTATTAATTATTTGCTTAAGCTCTTAACATAATCATTATTC
>NW_007127497.1:0-781 GCF_000164805.1 Carlito syrichta
CAGTTGTCGGTGACCTGCACTGACCAGGGAAGGGTTAGGACCGCACCGGTGAATCAGAACGGAGAGAAGAAAACTACTCGGAGGCAGCTCTTCTGGGTTCAGTCTGGCCAAGACCGAAGCCGATTTTATTGAAACCTTTTCCAACTTATATACCATTTTTTAGACCCTCCAGCAGTGTGACAATCATTTGCTGGGGGTGTACAAATTCCATGCTTTACGAATCATGCATCACGAGACCATCACAAGACCAACAAGTTCCAAGCAAACTATTACAATTCCATGATGCAAAACTTCCATTAAGATCACAAGTGTACAGTTTTAATACAAAATGTTCAAAACAGTTTAATAAATCATCCACGTCATTTTCTCTGATCAAAACTTCTTAAACTAAGCTTTAAATCTAAACCAATTTAACTAACCTTTACTATTATAAATCATTAATATTAATACTTAACGCTATACTATACTTTATAAATTTATTTAAATGGTTAATTCTATTATCCTACTTTATATATTCGTATAACTAATTACATATCAATAACTGACTTATAATCATATATATATTGATTTACCTATGAAATTATCTAAAACTTAAAACTCTAGCACTACTTATATAAATCTCAGATCTCTAAACTATTGTCTTTATACTTATTAATTATTTGCTTAAGCTCTTAACATAATCATTATTCTATAATAACCTATTGCAAATCCTATAATTATCATTAATAAATGTAGAAATCAAGAATTTATCCTATATTCTTAATCCAAAAACATTCTAACC
>NW_007127498.1:0-880 GCF_000164805.1 Carlito syrichta
AAATCAAGAATTTATCCTATATTCTTAATCCAAAAACATTCTAACCTAAAACCTAGATTCAATGACTTACTATGAGGAAACTTCTTACGTCTCAAAACCTGTCAAGCCACTCAAAACAATGAACAGCACCGTTGCCATGACGACAGCCGGAGGCTGAAGTAAGTTGGGAGCCTCTGCACGTACAGAAGCCAAGAACGTTCTGCTTGGCTACAGGCAACATAACAAAACTATTATCCTGATTGTGATATCTAATCTTTAACCCCAAGTGAAACAACATTCCAGAACACAATAACCAGTTTACCAGGAAATAACAGCTAAAAATCTTAAGAGGAAAAAACAGTTTAGAAAGAAAAGTGATTTTAAAGTAATTCTGCTGTATGTTTTTCATAAAATAGAATAAGCTCAATATTGAAAATCCTGATTATCTTATAATACATTGGTTACTATTCATATGTATATGCTTGATGTTAAATCCTTGTCTCTGAGGCGAGCTTCTGAATAGGCCTTTATAGGCCTCAGCTGTAAGATTCCATATGTTGGCTCCCAACAATAGTGAGATTCCCAACTCAAAAAAATAAATAACACAAATACAAAATAAATAGATAAAAATCAAAACAGTCACTTATCTGTGCATCTCAGATTTCTAAGTGGGATCTGTTCAGATTTGTAATAAACATATAAAAAGGAATCCCAAAGAATCTGAATAAAATCCTAAATCACAAATAGATGTCTACAACCAGTCCCTAATATTCCAGGAAAGTAACACTTCAAATGTTTCTAGTGACTGGCAGGAAGTATTCATGGAACATCCTGGAGTCTACAGCTAAAAACTGATCAAGATTTGCTGACCAAGTTTAACTGGGCCCTGGGAATGAGGTCC
>NW_007127499.1:0-685 GCF_000164805.1 Carlito syrichta
GAGCCGGTGAGACCTGTCTGGGTCGCCAGCTGGCACTGCGCTGCCATGACGCCCCCTCACCCCCCAGCACCCTGCCCATATCCTCAGGGCACCGCCAGCCCCCCCGGTTGGCACCCAAATCTCCCGCCCAGCATCCAATGGTGTCCCTGCCCGCCTCCTCACAACCTCGCACAGACACCCCTCCCCCCACAGAGACTCTCGGCCCCCAGTCCAGAAAACCCCACCAGGCGCCTCCGCCAGGCCCGGAACTCCAACACCGTGCCCAGCCCAACCTGAAGCCCCTCGACGCCTCTGCCCAGCACCCCGGGGCACCCACCCCCAGCCCAAACCTAGCCCTCCTAACCTCAGAGCGTGGAACTTTATGGAAATGAGGGCTGGGGGTTACACAGGGCCCCTCCCGAAGCCGCGACACCTTTCTCCAGACTGCGGGACTCACCTACGGGGCTCATGAGCGAGGAGGAGCTGTCCGCAGCGGCGGCCTGAGGCAGGTAGGGGCCAGGCGGTGAGCTGCAGCTGAGGCTGAGAGCAGGTGAAGCCAGAACGGCGGAGAGCAGGTGAAGCCAGTCCTGGCTCCTCAGGGTACCGGTTCCGCTCGCCTCCGCCTCTGGCGCCCCGCCCCCACGCTGCCGCACGTCCCTGGTCTCTGCGCAGCCGCGGCCCACGATTCCGCCGCAAGGGGACGCAG